>NW_020292080.1:0-165803 GCF_003184925.1 Aspergillus vadensis CBS 113365
CATCTGAGATAAAAAGTAAAATGCTTGAAGCGGCAGAGACTCCCGATGAGGTTATCGCTAGAGATAGAATAGAATGTAACTTAGAATTTGAACATAACGAGTTTAGTAGTAAGCTAAATTTAGATAATGTGATCCAAGATCACTTCCCCTTTGCTGATTTCGACGAAAAGGCTTAAGGCAGTGTTTGAAAAATTAGTGAAATAGTCAGGAGATTCGTTGCTGGCTGATGCAGCAATGGGCCTGGCTATATCCTGAGCTGTTCGATTTGAAAGCATGATTCGGCGGCAGCTCAGATACTAGACGCATATGTTGACCAAAACGTGTAGATTCTGAATGTAGCATATTACTAGACGAACATCGACCCAAAATGTCAAACCTCAATAAAAGAGCCCTGCCGTGCAGGGGGAAGGTGCGGGAAGAAAAATTGAGAAAAAAAGGGAATGACCAGACTGGGGCTCGATCCCAGGACCTTATCGGTGTTAACGATACGTGATAACCAACTACACCATCCGGCCAATTCTATGCTGATGTGCTAAGTATTATGCAATGTGAATGGAATTCAGGTTTGGGGCGGAGCATAGTCCCAAATCGATCAGCTCTGGGCAAAGGAATCTTTCGTTCGTTTGGATCCTATAAAAAAGCCGCCATGTCCAGAGCCTTTTCTACTGCGGTCAAAATTTGACGAAAGGGTTGGAGTATAGCGAGGAGTTACTTCCCTCAAATTGGAAAGGGGGCTGTGAAGCGATATGAGACAGGAGGTGCAGGAGAATTAATGTGATTAAGAGGGCTTCTGCTAAAACGTATATCAAAAAGTTGGGGAAATCTAATTTACTGAATTCTGTACAAACAAGTCCAAATATTGTTCCAACCTTGGAAGACTGGTCAACTTACCAAACACCTAGGTATCGTAACGATGGCAGCAGCCCTATACACCAGTCTCATTTCAACCGCGCGGATAAGGCGAAGATCCTCAGTGCTCGATTTAAGCCTGTTGATGGTCGAGCTCGCACCCTTCATGTATATGAAGATGGCACGGGGACCTTCGACAAGGGTGATGTTTGTGAGAATCCATCTACTCCCACACAAAGGGCTTGGGAGAATCTTGGAACGTTAGGTCCTAGTTAGGTTGCATTTAGACCTCCTAAGAGCGGTGGCCTAATCTTGCTCTGTTCTCCTGCGGTGCGGAATTGACATCGTGGAGTCCCAGACATTCTCATGGAGGTCGAGCTCTTCACGTTCATATTGCCTTGCATCCCACTCAGTCCAACCCCCTTGGTCTCTGAGTAGCTTTGCTGCACCGAATTCGGCATTCTTTTCTGCCAATTTGACTGCTCGAATGTATTGGCGACGGCCACTTGCCACAATTGATGCACCTTCGTTCAGAAGCAGCTGCAGCATATCAATGCGACCATGTTCCGCAGCCCCCTCCAATGCTGTTCTGCCATTTCGTAAGGACCTTTTTGCGTTGACATCGGCTCCCTTTGCAAGTAATTTGCGAGCGATACCGATGTATCCCTTGATTGCAGCAAACTGGAGCGCTGTTCCGCCCCTAAATTCGGCCGCACACTGATTAGGATCTGCTCCAGCGTCCAATAGCATGTCCACTATTTGAACACTTCCATCTTCCACCGCGGCTTGTAATGCCGTTCTTCTATAATGAGACGAGACTGGTCGGTTGACGTCTGCCCCTGCGTCTAGGAGAATCTTTACAATGTGCCTGTTTCCGGTGCTCACTGCAGCGCAGAGAATTGATTGCCCTTTGACAATTTCAAAAGGTACGTTCGACAAGATGCTCCGATCACAATCAGCACCAAGAGCAACCAGGCGTCTAGTCAGAGAGATATCCTGCCTCCGAACGGCGAGCCAAAGGGGAGGAATTAAGTCAAGGTGAATCTTGACCGCCTGATTCACATCCGCACCGGCATCCAATAAATCCTGTACCGCGGAATTGCGACGGTGATACAGAGCTGTGGTGAGCGCTCGTCCTTTTTCAACCGCAGTCCATGTTCGTGAATGTAGAAGGGTCCTAAGTGACACACCATTTCGCCAAATGACTGCTCTCTCAAGGATAGAATCGAGAACTTCGCAGTCGAGGACTCCGTGCAGCTGGTACAGGAAAATATTGTCCAAAAACCCGCTAGCAACAACTTTGCCTCCGGGGTCAAGACCAATTTCTAAAAAGCGCCGCACAAGAAAAACAATGTGATCATATTGTAAAGCCTTCTCGAAGGCATTTGGGACAGCACAAGGCTGCTGTGACAAATTGTCCAAAAGCAGTTGAAGAATTCCAAAATGTTGCGAACCGCATCGATAATCCTCGACTGCTGCTGTCAGTTCAAGATCTCCGATGCTTGCTCCTCGTACAATCAGAAGCTTTGCCAATGAAAAGCTCTCTGGGAAACGTAAGTAAAATATTGCAGCTGCAAGCGGAGATAGGCAAACAGTGGCGTAATCCAAAAACCTCCAGTACCGCCCAGGCCCAACAGGCTGAAGTGAACACTTTGACATCATGAAAAATGGCTTTAGACCGACATTTTTAGGCTGCTTGTCGACATTACGATCGAGCAAATATCGGACAAGACCATCATCGCTTCTCTGCGACATCCTAATAGCAGACACGAGTATCGGTTGACCATAGCAATGGAGGATTTGAGGCAGCAGCCCAAGCTGTTCCAAGTACATTGCAGTTTCCAAGTTTCCGATTTGAATCAGGCTTTTTCCAATTTCTGTCGCTCCAGCTTGGAGAAGAGATCCAACCATTTCGCAGTGGCCACCTACTATGGCTGCGCCGAGGATGGTGTCTGGGACCTTGTCGTAAAAAGTTTCATTCTTCCTTGCGCCCCAACTCAATAGGGAAATTGCAGTGTCGATATTGTTCATCGCTACATTTTCATACAGGATGGAGGTATAGTAATCCTCCATCTGAGTTGGCTCTACACTGGCTCCGTAGGATATGAGCAGTCTGGAAGTTTCGAGATCGTTTCTCGCAAGAGCCCGTTGCACGAGGCTCATTTCTTGGATTCCATCACCAATAGAGACTTCTGCACCCGCCGATAACAGACGCTGTGTGATATTGATGGCACCACATTCAACCGATAAGACGAGTGGGGGGATGTAGTCATCTGATGCCTCTTGGTGGTTGATATTTGGATGGGTATCCAAAAGAAGATTGATTATGTCGTCGTTGCCTTTCCTTATCGCGAGTCCAAGTGTGGTTGATCTGACAATGTAGTCTTCACAGAACTTCACATCTAACTTCACATCTTGAATTGCGTCAACATCCGCGCCTAAGGCAAGCAGATATTGTGTCAGAGACACATCGTTTCGGTCCACAGCAAGCCCGAGGATCGAAAGGTCGTATGAGCCACCGCTTCGTTTGTTGATATTGGGGTCAATATCAAGGAGCATAGAGAAAAGGCCTGGGGTTCTCGTCTTAATTGCGGCGCTTAATGCCTCTCCTGGTATAGGAATATTTCGAGCCAGAAATAGTTTGATGAGCTCATTATTTCTTGAGCGGATTGCTTCACAGAGAGCCCTTTCTAGGATGCTTATATCCTTGAGCCCAGAACCATATGATAGGAACAAGTTGCACATGTCCAGAGCCGCTCGGGAGTCTCTGAAGTTGGAAGCCAGTACCAAAGGTGGCACGGGAAATCCATCATGAACAATTGGAATATCAGGACTCATACCAGCTTCCAAAGCCATCCGAACCATTCTTACGTCCTCGGATCTCACCGCACTTGCAAAAAGCTTGTGCGATATAGCATGTGCTGTTGCCCCGGGGAGGGAAAGTAGATATTTGAGGTTGTTGACGGTATCCAGGCCCGATTGATAGAATGTTGCCATGATCGTTTGATCTTCCTTGCTAGTCCTAGGCTCTCCTCGCTCTATATCATGGAAATAGGCATTCGTCTCAGAATCGGGGTCATCATCCGTCTCGTCATCCGAGTATACATCCAAGAATTCTCGTATATTTGATTGCCAAGAATCATCATCAGGCTCAGAGACTTGAAAACTGTTGGAAAGCAGGAAAAGTGCAACTTGTAAGCGCTCCACGGCATCACTGCCACCTCTGAGACCGCAAAGTCTTTCTGCTATGTAAAGGTTTTGACCTTCGTGTTGTTCAGGCATTATTGAGCTCAGAGCTGCTGCTACCCTGGCGCTATTGCGTCCGGTGCGCAGCACTTTGGCATGGCTTCCGATCATAAGGGAGCCGAGAGAATCGATGAGACCACGTTCGATGATTTGGGAAGGTAGGTCCATTTCCCGACCCCCTGGAAGATGTTCCAGTGAAATAGATGGGTTGCCTACTTCATGTTAATGTTAATCAATCTCACAGTAGTTGTTAAATCTGAGTCTTACTCGGGACGTTTTGTAAACTGCTCAGCGCAGTATTGGAGAAAATAAACCATGGGAGATTCTGTGGCCATGTAATTTGAAATATCAACGGACCAGGAGAGCAGACAATAAGTCCTTCAGGTGTTGGGGACAATGGCTCTATGTTGTGTCAATCATCTATGTTGAGCATCCTTGACTTCTGGATAGGCTCACCTTGACGATATTTGTCAGTCTCTCTCTGAAAACCCTGGCGATGAATCTCAAATTGCACTGTTTTTGGATCGTAATAGACCCCGTCGAACCAGACTTCGAGATTCTGCCCTTCAGCTGCCCTCTTTTGTATTTCTCTGTTGACGTGTCTCCACTTGAGAGCGCCCATGCGATATTTCTTAAAACCCCATTTCTTAAGCCTCGCCGTGTATTGATACTTCCTGCACGATGTGAGAAATTGACCGATCATTGTTCACAGGAGTGTCGGAGTGCATACGTTTTGCGAAAGCCATATGTCGTTTCCATAAATTGCAAGACCTCCTCTAGCTTTTTGTTCTCTCTGATGTAAAGGCGCTCGATCTCTGCCTTATGAGCCTCCCATTCCGCATCTGCCATGGTGCCAACGGCAGAGTTGAGGAGCACAGGGGTTGATATCGCATCCGGAGTTGAGTCAAATATTCTACGTTGGAACCTTCCAAGTATTTATTTGCGGGTGAGCTAGGGCGGGGATAAGGCTGAGCGAGGTATTCGGAGGCTGTAAACCCCTGATTTCCACGTCATCACCGCCACATCGTTGCCAAAGTATGCACACTATGCGGCCCGAGGTGTCCTGATTGGATATTATCAAAATTTGGTGAGCTGAGGATGCGCCCCGCCCACCTTGTTTGACATGCTATGATCGGGCAAGCGTCTAGAGCCCTGTGGCTGCACGCAAAGGAATCCCATTCAGTGATTAGCTGATATCCAAATTTGGGGTCCACTACGCTGATCGGCGCGATCAGCGCCCACCCTAGTCATGCAAAACGGATCTCCGTATGTGTTTCTTTAATCCAAAGCGGGATGATGATGGAACACGCTGATTGGTTCTCATCCAATTTGCGATGAGGCACGAAACGTTCACTGACAAGAACAATATCTTGGATAGTCTACTGTGGTAGATGAACCGTTCGCCCAGGTCTTCAACGCCCTGATAGCGTTGTATATAAGTCCCCTTTCTATCTCTTTGAACCTTTTGTTCCTCAAAGCAACAACGCTCTCCAGCTTCAGAGACTTTTCGCTCTTCAATTATCTCTTTGGCCTTAAACCCGTCTCAATAGCTTGGTCATGTCGTGGACTCCGTTCGGTATCGACAGGTGTGGGCCGGAACTCTGGAGACAAGGTGCTGATCAATTGGTTGGATGGCCCTCAGAATCCACACGAGATATTGCCCAACATTCGCTCTTCCCAATATATGAGGAACAGGACGGTTCAACCATCAATGATTCAATGTTCAACTATTCCCTCCAGTCTACCTCAGTACCGCCCCTATTTGATTATACACAGGCCCCAGTGGCCTTTCAGACCACCGGTACGGGGCCATCAAGCGAGATGGCTAATGTCATGTTGACTGGGTGCTATCAATACGATGGCAGACCCATACAAAACGCCGACCAACGTCCGATATTGGACCAATCCCTAATGCATACCAATGTCGATCAGAGCGGTTGTATGTATCAAATGCCGATGCCGGAAGTCCACAATATATCTCCCAAGAGACCCAATGCTCAGTATTGTCTTCTTACTTTGTCATCCTCCTCAGCTTCGCTGACTATTTCATAGTATCAAATGTGTATGGAAAGGCTGCAAATACAGTGGGGGGTTCAAAAGCAAAGCCTCACTGAACCGACACATTGAAACACAGCATGTTTTTCCCGGAAAATATCGATGCACAATCCCCGAGTGCCACAAGTCATTCAACAGGAAGGATAACCTGCGGGAGCATTTGCGTCGGAAGCATCACATATATCTTTGAAGCAACTGGCTTTTGTTTTGTCGAGTGGGCTGGAGAATTGCCAATAGTAGTAATCAGCACCATTTGACATGTGTGACCTTCACTCTTGAAAAATTCGGCTTTACGAGGGCAGCATTTTAGACGAAATGAAGATATGAGTCAATAAATAACGGGACAGAAGACGATTCAGATTAAACTGAATCAGCATGCGTGAAGATTCTGTTGAAGTTTAAGGGTCCGTATTCATTCTGAAGCCACGAAACACACAAAACCATGAGTACAAATATTGCCATTGTGAGTAAGAAACAATAATCGAAGGAGATGAAGATGGCAAGACCTTGCCTTCTTAGTCAAACGCTGCGGCCGCCTTGTCTTTACAGTAGCGACATCCGGATCATGCAATGATTGCTTCGTGGGAAGTCGACAGCACAGTCCTCATTCTATTCGGTCCAAAAGTGCCCTGTAGAATAGCTGGCTAGGTATCGGAGCTCTCTCAGAGCCTGGACGCGCCGGAGGTGCAGCCCAGGCAGGCTCTGATTCCAAACCTAGGCCCTTGGTCAGGTGAGTGAACGGGATTCTTCACGCCCACTCAGACCCAGGTGTAAGTATGATGTTATTGTCGGCATCGGACCCGGGTAGTACGGGCAATCCTTGGGTGCTAGATGAATGACTACGGGGTTCAGAGGCGAGCCAAAAGGTTCTGAATCACAAATCATTATAGATTTGCCTTCAGAGTTGAGATCGCCAACTTCATGAGAAATGCATATAAATACGCAGACTTGCCGAAACGAAGGACGAGCAGTCTGGTATTTGTTTAGATTTTTGAATCAATCAATGGCTTGCGTGAATATGGGGTCCGCGTGAGGAGGCCGCGATGAAGGGGGTTATATGGAACCGGTCGGGCGTCGGCGCTAAACCGCATATAGTAATTCATTGTCGCGACCGGAGAAGCCCTTATTTTAGATTCTTATCACTAAACAAACATTTGACGGAGGACGTGGGTCATCACTTCCTTTCAAAGCTTACAAGCACAGTCTAATCCTAAATCTAAGGCTTCTTTCTTCTAAGTTATGTTTATCTTCATTGGGATTCATTCCTTGAGCCTCGCAGCAGAACTAGTACTGGCTCCAGTGCTGCATTCCCCTTAACGCGGTCGGCCTTACTTATGTAGTATGTCCGCTTACACCATCATCATTGAGCACACCTCGATCATCAGATCTTATCAAATCGGCTGCTACTGATTAGTAGTAATATTGGCTAATGCTAGAAATACTACTATCACAACATGTCTTCTACCGCAAAGCCGTGCGTAACTTCCAATTGTCACAACAAACGATTTTGTGCTGACGTGATACCACGACTCACTAGAACCACGCTAAAGTAGCCTTGCATGTCTACAGATCCTGCGAGATCCTGCCCCCACCCCGAAAAACAGGATCATGAGGTCGGTTGAGAGGAGGGGTATTTCTGAGAGGTCCAAATAGACGACTCTAATCCCTGAATACCGATAATATGTCCATTTATTAATTATCCGACTTCATTACAGTTCCTGCGCGGCATATGCAGTGGCTGAATTACCATCTCAACAAATCCTGTCGCCTGTCAATTCTTACGACCCGGCGACTAGATAGTACTACGACTAATCACCCGAAATTCCTTCAGCCAAACAGGTCGATCGACACCCGCTAGTGGTATTTAGGCCCCCCCTCTGGCTCCCGCTCCTTCTTTCGTGCTTGCTATTCGAAAGCAACTCCAGAACACTCCACCCTAGCCACTGTCCAAGGATGGCCCAGATGCAACTCATCTTATCCAGCAAACACCGGAAGAGCACCGGGAAGAGATCTAGGACAGGTTGTCGTACCTGCCGGTAAGGAGGAAGCAGTACATGGAAACTGATGGCCTGAGACACTAGCACTAACCGAGGACCTTCAATGCCCAGAATCCGACGGATAAAATGTGATGAATCGCCAGGCCAATGCAACAACTGCGTCTCTGCTAATTGGAAGTGCGATGGATATGATGCGTACCGGTTGCCGCAGCGCCGCGGTCTACACGACATAGGCACTCGACTTGGTTGGACGATGACCTCGGATGAACACCGTTGTTATTCCTATTTTCAATATCACTCCGTTACGAATCTGGCCGGGTTCTTCGATTCCCCGCTCTGGCAGCAGTTGGCCCTACAGATGTCTCGTGCTGATCCGGCTGTCTTTCATGCGGTGAACATGTTCAGTGCTGCGCACCAGGAGTCGGAAATACATGACATGCAGATGTCTGCACGGTCACGCGTCGGGAGCCAGCAGTATTATTTCTCTCTTCAACAGTCGACACGAGCCATAGCGCTCCTGAACCAGCGCCGGAATTCCCAGGACCCCCAGCTGCGCCAAACTATCCTCCTGTGCTGTCTGCTCTTTGTTTTATTCGATGTGCTTGTGGCGCAATATGACAGTGCGTTTACGCATTTACACGGCGGTCTCCGTATTCTAAAAGAGCTCGAGAATCAGGGGAAGCTGGAGTCGGAGGTTGCGCCATCGATTATTGCTGCATTTCGCCGCCTGGATATACAGGCCTCGCTCTATGATACTCGATTTCCGATCCTACGCCTGCAGGATGGGACAAGATCCCCGCTCAAGTTATTCGAAGCACCAACAGGCGGCTTTACTAGCCTCAGCCAGGTACGAGAGAAGATTACGGTTTTATTTACAGCCGGTATACCCTTGATTGCTAAGAGCTGGAGCCTGAACGGTCCCAACATGGAGGCCAACTATGAGTCACTCTACCTAAGCCAACGGCGACTGCTAGCTAGTTTCGCTGATTTTGACCCATATTTCAAGACATTTTGCGTAATGAAATATCATCAGTTGAGTGAGAAGGAGCAACTGGGAGCAGATATCGTCCACTTGCTTTACCTTGGTCATACTCTCACACTCAAAACTGTGTTGATCCGTGGTCCAGTGCCGAAGTCTCTGGTTCCGGAATTCCTTGCGCTACTGCAGGCCCATGAAGACAAGATTGAGAAGCTCAGGTCTGTCTCTGGCCTGGTAATGGACCATGTCATGATCGCCCACATGTACCTTGTGGCCACACAGTGCCCAGATATGGAGATTCGGATACGCGCTATTCGTCTTCTGCGGTCATGGCCACATTACGAGGGCCTGCACAGCTCCAATGTCACTGCTCTGATGGCATTGGGGGCACTCAGAAGGGACTTTCCCAATGAAAGCCAGGCCTTGTCAGTGTTGCAGACGACAGAAGCGGAGAATGAATTTCTCGTTGACTCCTTGAAATCTATCAAGACTGGTGTGGGAGAACCTACCATTCCGCTTTTTAGAATGTCTGAGCTGCCATCGCGCCCATGATATGTAGTGAGCGATAAGTGTGGACTGTCGATAGGCATTGGTAGCTTCCTCTCCAGTCTAAGCCGGTGTTAACAATCAACACACGTCTCGAACATGATTGTGGCACAGTGTTTTCAAGGACAACTGAAAGAGCCCCGCCCATCTGACACGCTTCGATTCTGCCCATAGGACATCTCCGAGAAGTCCGACGAAGCCCGAGGGTCTTCTCCATAAGCCCGAGTTGCAGATCGAATGTCATCCCTTCACCTTTGACCCTGAATGGACCCGGTGGAAGATGATGATGTCCCTAGTGTCGGATAGCTACGCTCTCAGATCATCCCCCTCTTGAAAGCGCAGCCCTACCCACCCTGGCGGATAAATTTTCTCGAAAAAATCATGTGATGCGCTGTCTAGCTCCGCTCGGAGTCAGTTGCAACGATCTAAGCCCGAGGATTAACTCCACTGTCGCCCGCGGCCGAGTCTGCAGTGGGTCGGCTTGTTTGCGATTAGGTTTCTGGGCAATTCTTAAGCTCTTTATCACGCCGTCCTCCACCCAACACATATGCAACCTCTCTATTCTCCTGTCACCCCACCACAAACACATCCACAATGCCCGTTCCATTCTCCTTTGCTGCCCCCTGCTACGACCGCATGGTCCCGCTCGCGACCGGAGAGGTCCGCCCCGCGGGGCTCAATCTGAACTTCGTCGAAGTCCAACATCCCCGCGACGTGTTTGACCGCATGGTCCGAAACGGAGAATTCGACGCCTCTGAACTCTCGAGTAGCGAATTTATCACCCGCCATGTCGCCGGCGATCGCACCTTTACTGCTGTCCCGGCCTTCCCGCTCCGTACTTTTCGTCATGGATACATCGTCGTCAACACCGACCGCATCAAGTCACCTGCAGACTTGTCGGGGAAGCGCATCGGTGTGCAATTGTATACTATGACCGCTGCCGTCTGGATCCGCGGACTTTTAATGCACGAGTACGGCGTGGATCTGTCGAGCATCACCTGGATTGAGGGGCGGATGGACGCGCCCGGGGCTCATGGCAAGCCATCTGTCCTGATTCGGAGGGAAGGGGACAAGCCGCTGGCCAACATTGAAAAGAACACCAGCGGGAAATCATTGAACCAACTGCTGGCGGATGGTGAGATCGATGCGACCATTGGCGCGGAGGTTCCATCTTGTCTCTGGGACAACGAAAAAGCCCCTCATATTCAGCGCCTGTTTCCTAATTATAAGGAGGCCGAGAAGGAGTATTACCGAAAGACGGGCATCTTCCCGATCATGCACCTGGTCGCTATCCGAAGGGAAGTGTACGATCAGCACAAGTGGATCGCTACGAGCTTGTTCCAGGCGCTGAATGAGTCGAAGGAGTTGGTTCGCAAGAGAACCTATATGCCTGGTATGATCCGCTGTATGTTGCCGTGGCTGCGGGAGGCGCTGGAAGAGACTGTTGAGGTGTTCGGGGAGGATTGCTGGCCGTATGGGATTGAGAAAAACCGCAAGACTTTGGAGGCGTTGGTGCAGTATCTGTATGAGCAGGGAATGATTGAAAGGGTGGTTTCGGTTGAGGAACTGTTTGCGCCGGTTCAGGAGGCGCCGTTTGTGATTCATTAGTAGTCTGATTGTTGCCATCACTGAGTAGCCTTAACTCAATGCAATAGACAGATCCCCATTAGCAGCCTGCAGGTGGTTTTTAATCGCTAGAAATAACTTTCTAGTAGCATCGGCATTTGTCATACGCAATTCAATGATTCTCATTATTCGCACATTGTATCGTTGACACCGATCACAGCATAGGCGACTCTGGCGTAACGGATCCACTATAAGGGATGCAAATCCTCCTCTAGCATAACGTGAACTTCCTGCTTCACATCTCCAAGAAAATATGAAATGCGCGCCCGGCGCTGATCGTCTTCAACCGCCATGAAAATACCTCGTAAGGATGGCTCATTACGACCACCCCCTGCCATTCCACTAGCATCCACATTGAATTTATTCATCGCCTCCACTCTCATAGTATGAATCGCCAACTGCGCACACAAATTCGAATCCCAGGTCCCTTCGCGATGAGGCCACGACCGAAGCATCTCAATAGCACGCCACCGCACACTGTAATCACGACAGCCGGTAGCCACGAGAGTTAAGGGTGGGATGATGCCCATGTCGAAGCAGACGCTCGGGCGCTCGGGGAAAGTTTGCATGATTGTTTTCACTAAAGATAGGATGTTCTCGAATTCGGGCGTGTAGTGGTCAAGGACAGGTTCGTTTCCGTCTAATAGGCAGGTTTGGAGGGTGAGGGTTGCGGCGCGCTGGTGGAGGTGGATTATGTCGGCTCCTCGTTGTTCTTTTGGGCTTAGTTGGGTAAAGTATTTTGTTCGAGATGTATTGAATGCTTGGGTGAATGTATCTATTTGTAGACATAGGTCGAGTTGCTTCTTGTAGAGTGTTCCGTAGTCCGAGGCGATTTGGCTGTGGGTGGAGCCGGACGCCTTCGCTGTGAAAAGAAGCACGGTGCCCATCACGCGATCGAATGCTTGACGCGCCTCTGCGAGGGTCTGAAAAGCGAGGAACTTCTCATTCCCTAGCTGGGTATGGTCCTGCTCATCGGTAAACCAGATCGGTCCTCCTACACCGAATTGACTGGACTGGATGTCCAAGTGCGCAAATGCCTCAACGAGACACCACTCCACCGGGGGCTTGGACATAGCCGCCGAGTCAAGCTGTCTGTGGGCGCCTAAGCTTTTCAAGATGTGTATACCACCATGCAGATGTCTAAAAGCGTCATCATACCGGCCGCGCAGCAATTCAGACAATGTGAAAAGCAAGCAGCACAGCAGAGTGACCTCTTTCAGATGTGGATCCTGCGATGTCCGTCGCGCATTAAGCAAGACGATGGAGCGACCCGCCTGTTCCAAAGCGAAGCGATGCCAAGTATTATCCAAGTCCTCCCTAGCAAGCGGCATGCCTTTCTTCTCGGCATCCTGGTGGACGGCGCTCAACGCGACAGCCGCATGATATACCGCGGGTTCGGCGTGACTCAACTGGAGGACCAGTTTCTGCCAGAGTGATGAGTCGAACCATCCTAGAAATGCGGGCATGGATCGATGTTGGAAATAAGCGAATGATCGTTGTTCGTCGGCATTTATCACCCAATGGATCCCGTGGGTGAGTGAAGCCGGCACTGTGATCCCCACCACTGCTTTTCTGGGTCTCCGCACTTCGCGGGGTAACCGGTGGAACTCATATCCGTCGCAGGTTCGACCCGTAGATGTACAATTGTTGCAGGCGCCTGGGGTTTCGTCGCATTTCTTATGACGGGCTCTAAGAAGAGAGATCATTTAGCAAGGGATTCATGGCACCGTGTGTCGTGCAGGCTGAACTCACCGACAGGTACGACACCCAGTCCGGGACCTTCTTCCCCCAGCTCTCTTGCGGATGGATGGTGGGGATGTTGTTGTTTCGGATGGACCTGGGGTATTGAGGAGCATAGGCGGAGCTGCCAGGAAAATTGGAGATGATCAGCCTGGAGATAAACGAGATTGAATTAACAGCGTGTGTGCTGCCTGAGATGCGATAAGCACGAGATCACGGGGCTTAGCGTGGATAGTCCACGTGGCTGGCGCCTGAGATACAAGGCAGCAGCCATTCTTCCTATCAAGACAGTTCTTGAAATCAATCTACTACTAAGGCAGCAGTATATCGGAGGTTCATTTCTGATCTTTTTCAGACTAATGTGGTTTATCTATGTAAGTCTTTAGTTGGTGTCATTGGACTTGCGCTGGGCATCCAATGATGTTACTATGGGTGCGAGATAAGAGGCATTTAGAATCCGAGCAGGTAGTAGGGCCAGCTATCAATCACCCCAGACTCGCAAGTTCAACCACCGAACCACATAACATAATCCCTAAACCGAATCCCTGGAACCGCATCAAACCGGCCGTATATCCGAACCCCGCATATCCGAGAACTTCATCCGCGATCAACTGCCGTGGGGCTCGGCGGTGGTGCCTCGGTGAGTCGGTGCCTGCATCTGGCTGATCGTCTCTTATCTGATCTTAAGGCTGTTGACTAAAGAATCGTCCGTGATGCCTCGGACATGTAGTAAATGAGTGATCGCTTTCGCTCGAGCTACACAATACCGTCGTACTCGAGATAGCCCTTGATAGCACTTGAACTCGGAGCCATACATGGGGCGCACTCCCATTGCGCCCTTACTGTCCGAATCTCTACACTTCCACCTCAAAACACTCGGAATTCATACCGAAAGAACTGCCACCTGCAAGAGACTACTATGTGTACACGGCAATGTGGACCACCGGAATTAGGGGAGTGACGCCACTGCCACCCGGAACCAATCCGTAGTGGATGCCCTTTCGGAGATACTCAAAAGGGCAGTCGGGAGATCAGATAAGGAATATGCCGAGCTCCCCTGGACGATAATCCCCCACTTTGCCTCCGGGGCTAATCCTTCTGCCGCCCTTATATACTCGTGCTTCTGCTTGCTCGGTCGCGAGTTGATCATGTTTCTACCTTCAGACAGACTTATACCTTCGTGGATTCTTAATACATTTATCGCTGCAACCATAGCACTGATTATCTCGTCCATTGCTCCAAAAATAATTCAAGACCGCACCGAAAATTCCAACACTATGGCCGCATCTTTGAAGAACGTCATCGTCGTGGGCGGTTCCTATGTCGGAAAGGTAATTCCACGCGCAACACGGTTAATATTGCAGAAACATGACTGACAACCAATGCAGGGAGTTGCACAAGAGCTTGCGCGGGTCGTTCCCAGCACACATAGAGTATGTCCCTCTCTGCCATCTTTACGGGTTCAAAATACCATGCTAACCCACGCCCACAGGTCCTCCTAATCGAACCCCACAGTCACTTCCACCACCTCTTCGCATTTGTACGTGACAACACCATTCTACCTGCCAATAAATTGTCAGAGACACAAAAGCTAATCCGCACCTCAGCCCCGATTCGCCGTCCTCTCCGGCCACGAACAAAAGGCCTTCATCCCCTACTCCCGCCTCTACTCCTCCACCCCCAATGCCACACAACATGCAGTCGTCCAGGCGCGCGTTCTCTCCGTACAGCCCCAACACGTCAACCTCGACCGTGATTGGCAAGGTCTGAAGCAGATCCCATTCGAGTACCTCGTTGTCGCAACAGGCACGCGTCTCGCCCAACCCGCAGCCATGAGCGACGACGACAAACCCTCCTCCGTCCTCTACCTCCAGAAACACCAAGCAGACGTCAAGAAAGCCAAGTCTGTAGTAATCGTGGGCGGTGGAGCCGTCGGTGTGCAGATGGCCACCGACATGAAGGAGCTGTACCCGGAGAAGGAAATCACCGTGGTGCAGTCGCGCGATCAATTGATGCCTCAATTCCACCGCGGTCTTCACGAGATCGTTAAGAAGCGCTTTGAGGAGCTTGGTATCAAGTTAGTTCCACTCCTTACCACCTTTCCTACTCTCATCGAATCATCCCAACTAACCCACCGCAGCCTGGTCACCGGCGCCCGCATCGTCGTCCCCGAATCCGGCTTCCCCAACAACGGCACCCCTTTCACCGTCCAACTGAACAACGGCACCGAACTCTCAACCGAGTTCGTCATCCTCGCCACGGGCCAGAAACCCAACAACGACCTCATCAAGTCTCTCCCCGCTTCTTCTCCCGATTCTCTCATCAACCCTGACAACGGCTTCATCCGTATCCGTCCCACCATGCAATTCCAGGACCCGAAGTACCCGAACCTCTTTGCGCTGGGCGATATCGCTGATACTGGATTGCGCAAGGCCGCAAGACCCGGTGGTCCTCAGGCTGCGGCCGTGGCGAAGAATATCCAGGCGATGATCGAGGGAAAGAAGCCGGAAGAGGCGTTCCCGCCGTTCCCGATGGCTATTCATATTACTTTGGGACTGGTAAGTTCTCTCTTTCTTGACTTTGCGTCTGCAGAACGGAGTGAATGCTAATAGTCCGACTGCACAGAAATACAACATTGTGTTCCGGAACCCCAACCCCGCTGAAGGACAGAATGAGCCTGTTGTCAAGGAGTCTTGGGAGTAAGTTCCCCACATGCACAAATTGTGCTAAATAGTAAGGGGATACAAGCTAACGGTTTGGCAGCTCGCAAGAAGACATGGGTGTTGATCGGTGGTGGCAGCGTATGGGATTCGAGGAAAACGGTGCCCCTCAATACCATTTGTAAAGCGGATGCATTGCATACTGTTACCGCGTACGATACCATTTTATGTAGATTTGATAGACCATTTATATAAGATATGATACCATCTGTTCTGATCGCGTGGTTTTATCAGTGAACCAAATGATGTATATTTGAAATGACACATTATGCAGCAGTATTTGGATGACCATAGTACATTCAATAGATGATACAAGATAAACAGATCTGACAACAAATTTATCTACTTTTTCAAAGTATTGCATAGTAGAACCCCCCAATTAGAGATACATTAGAAATTAAATGTCCCCAGTATAAGCCTTTACACCTATACTCAAAACATATCGGTTAAAGGAGTGACTTTGGTCGGAAAAGTAAGGTTCGCCATCTAGGCGTGGAAAGGACGAGGGTGGTGGGGGTCCTTGAAGCAAGAAGGAACGTTCTGCTCGTAGTCGCATGTGCTGATCTTGGGGTTGAAGGCAGTGCCAGCACCACACTCCTTGTGGGCGGGCTCAGTGCCAGGGTTGCACTGGTAGAACTTGTGGCAGTTGGCGGGGTCGGGCCAGACAGCGCTGCTCTCGCAAGCGTGGGCGGCGGCGCTGTTGACCAGGAGGGAGCTGATGAAGACAGCGAGAGCTTGGTAGGTGAAGCGCATTTTGGCGGGTTTTCTGGAGATTGTTTAGTTGTGGGATTGATGAAGAGGGGTGGTGTGTAACTTACGGTTTCCTGTAGATAGGTTAGTATGAGAATAAGGAGTGGATGGGTGGTCGAAGGCTGCTGTGTTCTGGTTGATGATGAGGGAAATACAGCAGGCCAATGCCTCGTATTTATACCTGAAGATGGCTCCTTCGGGGTCTGTTTGTGTTTATAGTAGGGACATGTATGGAATGATAATTTCTATGAGGAAGGGATAAGCCAGTGTGGTATCTACAGATTCAATTGAGAGGCTCAAGATGGATCCCCACATAGGATCTCCCTTTCACAGGCGGGTAGTTCAAGGGATGGACGGTCTCGGTCAAGTAGAGGGCCTATGGTTGTCACAAGATATTACCAACTGGAAGCCAAGGGAGAAGTCTGCTATCGCCAAGTCCACTATCATTCAACAACCTGAATTTGTTGCAACGCTCTTCCTGGGGCACAGTCAAACTTTCCATTGTAGATACTGCATGTTATGGCAAGGATCGATGGGATGCAAGCCGCTGGGTCCACTGGCGTCACCCCTTGCTCCAGACCCACAAGCATAGTCGGTTCCAACTTCCGGCACGAGTGAGGGTCAGGGATCTACATCCCCGGATTCTTTATCCTTGGAAGCCTGCAGCACTGGCTATTATGTTGATTTTGTTTATACAGTGCACTAAATGCAGACGCAATTGGCGCTCTGAGATGGAGTTGGCGTACACATTTATGTGCCCCTTTATAGCGGAAAGTTAGAAATGCGTGACTATTACCTCAGTGCCAAGGTTCGAACGCTCGCTTCCGCCGCATCAAAGCTAGTTTGAGCTTTGATGTCCCTCAACGAACTCGTACATCAAAAGGGATAGTAAGAATGCAGCCGAGCAAGTTAAGGTACAGGTCAAGAGGCAGAATGCTCGGCTGCCTTGTTCCCGTGCCAAGATAGACTCCTGGGATCATGACAGTGAGGGAAATTCAATCTGTTTAACAAAAAACAAACTAGACTGACCCACGTCAAATTCTAATATATAACCGACATTCTCAGTCCTGGATAAAGGAATGAGCGAGGACTTTGGATTCTTCATAGTTAAGCGAAGGATGGAGAACCGGTGGGATCCACAACGGGAAAGCACCCCCTGTCCGGAGATTATCACCGCCTACCTTTCCTGTTGTGCGTGCATACTGCCTGACATATCAGTCGAGGAGATATAAGCGGTCAGTGTGACTGTGGTTGCTTTCGTCCGCCATCCACGTCAACTTTACAACCAAATCAAGGCCTGCAGTATGATCCATTCGTCATCTTCCCCATACTATTGACTTTCCCGTATGCAACCGTCTGTTGGAAGCGTCAGGCAATAACGCGAGCTGGGCTGTTTGACCGGACGACAAACAATCGCAGCCAAGATACGATTCGAACAGGAACAGTTATGATACCAATGATAATTGCAGTGTGACTACAGCTAAAAGTTGTTTCCGGCATTGATTCATGCCCCGTTATCCCGTGCAGTTGGCAACTCTTTTGATGCCACTCTGGAAGCTAGGATCCTGAAAACATACTCTTAGCTGGGATGAAAGGCTCTTGACTGTATCGTAATGAAACAGCCTTGCGGAATAGACCCCATTACTCATAAGTGGCAGTTCCTAAACCTGCATATTAATTTTTTAGTGTCATCGCGTCAAGCAACGCTCGAGAGTACACCAAGCAGCTGTCTATCACCATCATTCTAAAATCAGCCCTCCACGGTACAGAAGCTTTAACTCATAGTCTAGCTATTATATTCAACGAATCAAGTAGAATAGAATCTATTGAATAAGGCCCAGGCCTACACATCTTACCTAACCGGGCGTCATCCCTGCCAGCATGAAGTCAGAATGACTTTAACTCCTCACTAAGCGACAAAGATGAAAGAATGACGAGTGAGGCTATTAATCCAGACAGTTGTCATATAAGTATTGGTGAGGCAGATCTGTTCGGGTTGTGATGAATATTTTTGAATAATATACTAAAGCTCAGTGGCGCTGTAATATTCTATAATATATATTTACATACCTTAACTACGACATAATGTCCTCCACCGAAGACAGACTCAACGCTCTGCGTGGCTATAAGGCGTGAGTGCTCCTTCCAACTTTCACAAGCTAAATACAAATAACCAAATTTTAAATAGTACACTTAATAATCCTAATACCTCCGACGAAGCGAAGCAGAATGCTCAGGCCATGATCGAGCAACTCGGCGGAGATCAGCCCCGAGAGGAACTCTACAACCTCCGCGGTGACGCTACCAAGGACCCTAACCGCGTGGCTGGTGGCTTAAAGGCGTGAGTTCTATACAAGTTCTGATATTAAACCGGCATGGAATACTGATCATCTCTTCCATAGAGCTCAAAGCAACCCTGGAGTTTCGCAACAGGGAAAGAAGGCGGCGGGCCAGAAACTGGGACAGCTTTCGGGTGAAGCTCCTGAGGAGTAAATGTAATGAATGAGAACCATTTCTAAGTTATGGAACTGTATACTGTAGGCATTTGATTGGACGGGTGCTGTGCCTTTACTAGTACTTAGTACAAAGTAGGAATGTAGAATGTCAAGTCATGTGAGGGCAGGTCGCAATGGACCCTCACTGGCACCTGCTGTGATCTGGTCTTATTCACCCCAGAGCAGCAATATTGCGGGCTACAAGATACCTTTGATTATTATTGACTCTTATTCATCTATTGACTAGCATTTGATATTCTAGCAACGTGTCATGTCTCATTATCTAGGTTCGGAAACCATTGAGCGGGATCACGCACCCTCAGGCGCTCTTCTTCTTTTTCTTCTTCCCATCTAGCAGTGCCGGCAGGTCATCAACAGTAGACTTTCCTTCGAGGATGTCTGACATAACGTTAGTACGAGCTTGTGAGGAAGATAAATCGAAGGGGATGCTTACCATGAACTGCAACAAACAACGGAAAGTCCTTTAGCTGGTCGTGCTTCGAGAGAAAGTCATAAACAGCGTAAGCCGTCGAAGTCCCCTGCAACTTCTGGCCGTTGAGCTCCTTCTGTTCGATTTCATTGACGCTGACCCCCTGCTCGACTGCATGACAGGCTGACCGGAAGTTCCGCCCACCGCTACACGAGGAAATCACGTCCGCTAGACCCGCGCTCTCCTCAGTAAAGGTCCTCTCATCCACAGACTTGGGAAACCACGTCCGACCAAACTTAATCATCTCCAGGATGCCGACACGCATAATTGCTGCCTTGGCATTTTCTCCCCAGCCTTTTCCTGCAACAAAGCCCGATGCTAAAGCTATAATGTTTTTCAGGGCACCTCCTAGAGCCACTCCGGCAACGTCGCGAACGTGATTGACATGGAAATATGGGCGGGCAAACAGAGTCTCCCACAGCTCGGCATCGACTGCAGGGAGATCCTTTGGTACCGGGTGTAGCTTGACATGCGTAGGTTTGGTCTTATGTTGCCGCTGCTCATCAATCTTGATCAAGTTATCCTTCGGCGACCCATTACGCTCATTCGCATCCATCGGAGGGGTGTCGTAACCGATGGTCGTCTCACAAAACTTCTCCGCCGCTACTTCTGGAGCGATGTTGGCGCCGGACAAGGCACCGCAGTAGATACCGAGTCGCTCCATGATGAGTTCGGAGTGGAGAGTCACGGTTCCGTCTGACACATCGACGCCCTTGATACAAGAGATACCTCTCGCATAGGGGAGATGGTGCCCGACAACACCATCGAGGGTCTTGCCGATAAACTGATGGGGAAGGTTGAAGATGAGTAAGGTAGCATCCTTGACGGCCGACTTGATGTCTGGGTCGGCTACGACGTTGTCAGGAAGGGCAATGTCCGGCAGGTACTTGACATTCTCGTGGACCTCATTGATGACCTCAGTCAATTTACGCTTCTGGCCGCCTAGTTTCTTGTGGTGCTTGGAGGATTCTGGAACCTCGATTTCCTCTTCAAATACCCACATGCGCACCTCTGGCTCGAAAAGGTCGGGATGTTCCTTAGTGTTTTCTGCGACAATCTTGGAGATGGTGGATCCCCTAGATTACCATGGTGTTAGCCACATGTGCGGCAGCGGCAAGGCAGAGATGGTGCATACCAGTTACCGGAACCGACCACGGCCACCTTGTGCTTTCGTGTGTGCTCAGGCATCTTCAGATGTGCCAACTTGATGCAATTGATCAAGAAAGAAAAGTTGTGCGATCTTAAATCAACATTGAAGACCGTCGAGGTGCCATTTGATCATTTAGTTATAATAGCTGGCACGAGAGAGTTCTGACGGTCCGGGACTCTGATGTGAGAAGGACGTCATCGCCCTGTTCACAGCGAATTCATGCCCTGCATTTCCTCCCCAATCAAGATGACAGGCCTGACACCCTGGATCCATCAATAAGAAAATTGTAAGGCCCTGCCCAACTCTCAGCCTCTACTGTCACTGGCTTAGATGATCGCTGTACATATCCATGGTTTGCCACGGATACCTCCGACCGTACCGAAACCACCGCCATGAGGTCATCCCGGTGCCTGTTGTGCTTGGACGCTGAATGACCATCGAATCGCCTAGAAATGCAAATTTTAAATCGATGGCAATGAGCATATTTAGCCAATTTCAGATCAGGAGTTTCAGGCCATCCTGGTCGGTCGCCCGTAATTTGCGGTCAGCTGCGATGGCACCGTAACCGAATTTAACCCTAGTGGACCAATCCATAGCTGCGAAGAAAACGATCGTAAGCAACAATTGTATGAAACACCAACCTGCATCATGCGTCAAGACAGCTTTACTGCAACCTTGGTAGGAAGTCAGTTACCCTTCTCGTTTACCCTTCTTACCTTTGCCCTCACTTTGTCCACTATTCGCCTCATTCATCGTCTACTGTGTGGTTAATCTATTCCCTTGAGACACATGGGTTGAACGTAAGTATTTGATCTGTCTAGATCTCAAGATGATGGTAGTAGATTGGCGTCAGAGAGACATATCTTACTAATACCTCATAAGATCCTGCAAGCCAGAGACATGGTGTGTTGAAGTAGCTCCTCTACGTAGGACTTATTCGAACTGGTAGTGTTACTACGGATATTGCTACACCATATAGATTCAGTCTCTATTGCTTGGCTATCAGGTTTATCATTGAGTTAACCATTTCGTTCGTTTCAATATTTGAATATGAACAACCATCGGATTATAAGTACGTAGTACTAATACTCGTTTTAACGGATTCCTACTACTTAGCAATACCAGCCTGTGACGGATAGCGTTCCATTTCGTTCCCGCGCTGTACGATTATATATCGTTGAACTCGTTGATCGCAGCGACACCATTACTACAGAGCACTACTTTGACCGATTAACAAAGCGACGGGCATATTCCCATCCAGCAGACTGATACTACTATAGTTATTATTTTCTTGTCTGCCAATCGAACACAGCATATTCCCTTCGTAGTTTTGTGTCTACGACTGGGGGGCGACTAGTCACTACCGAGATTGCTGTAGGTACAAGACGTGGAATATGTAGTCAAAACTTTGGCTGCTTCGTCATCACAACCCCCGATGGTCTAGTTGGTTATGGCGTTCGGCTGTAATGGATAATTATTGTAACCGAAAAATCACCAGTTCGATTCTGGTTCGGGGGATATGATATCTTTTTTCTTGCCTTGCCAGTCAGCGTTACATGGCGTCTATAGATACAAAACGTAAGGGCATAAAACCAACAAGCCCCCGATGGTCTAGTTGGTTATGGCGTTCGGCTGTAATGGATATTATTGTAACCGAAAAATCACCAGTTCGATTCTGGTTCGGGGGAGCAGTTCTTTTTTGCCCCTGGTATGACAGCTACTTAGCTCTACCATTCACCACGCGATAAACAAAAAGCCAGCTTACACCATTCGAAGAGGCCCCCGATGGTCTAGTTGGTTATGGCGTTCGGCTGTAATGGAATCATTGTTACCGAAAAATCACCAGTTCGATTCTGGTTCGGGGGATATCTAAGTTTTTGCTTGACGTGTACCCACAATTAATAGAGGGTGTTGCAGAGGCGAACGGTGCTGTTGATTGGTCACAAATCCCTGTTAAGCCCAAGGTTTAGCATGTGTGCCATAGATTGAACCGGATATCGCACTGGCACTGCAGCCGCATGAGATTACCCGCATAACTGCCGATATCAAGGTGGGACTGCTCAATACTTACTCTTCTCACTCCCCATTGCTCGTCAAGGATTGGTCTACATTCGCCTGTAGCAATCTGGATGGCCATACCTATGGACTTTCATTATATCCGGGTGCCCGTAATTCGAAACTTCGGAAATCTGCTGTTTCGAGCTTCAGCTACTGCAACGAAGCATGTGTTTGAGAAACTCAGGGACTGGTTAGCCAGTATCAACTAACCAGTCCTCTCTCTCATACCTATTAAATAAATTTTCAGCCAGGTTACCCTTCTATATTAGTCAAAAATGCCTTGCCGGCTTGCTGGTTCGCAGCCGACCTAGTGGAGCTGAGGAGTATACTACAGCCCTGCGTGATAGAGGCATAGTTGCTGACTGATGACAACAAGAACCCCCGATGGTCTAGTTGGTTATGGCGTTCGGCTGTAATGGAAGTTATTGTAACCGAAAAATCACCAGTTCGATTCTGGTTCGGGGGACTCTTCTTTTATCTTTTTCCATTTTTTTTACCACTTTGGTGACTTCTCTCACATAGAGTATAATCGACCTTGCGTGGAGGAAACTCAATTATTTCACTGGATCCAAGGCCACTGTAATGCCATAATTATCCATCATTGTATCCTTGAAACCTCGTGTTGTTCTTTGTAAGATGAATGGAATGAAATATGCTTTGCGCCGGCGTCATTTCCGAGCCGGAGTTGGCCTGTACGATTTTACTTAATCCCTAAACTATAATTGTAGAGCGCGTGACTTGTACATTTTAAGTGTCAGATGATCAAAAATGCAGCCCCGTTTGTTGTGTGTGCGTTAGGTAGTTGGTTGAATGACTTCATGACCATAGCTATACAGTAAGTCTATCGTACAGTATGACTCTACGCTTGCTACTTTCGGCTACGAAATGCAATTGCTCCAGGTTTCCGATAAAAAATGTCGTATATCTAGGTACGGCCGAAATATAATGGCCAGGTCTGAGCGGCCAGTCCAACGATCCCCCGATGGTCTAGTTGGTTATGGCGTTCGGCTGTAATAGGAATTTCATTGTAACCGAAAAATCACCAGTTCGATTCTGGTTCGGGGGAATCAACTGCGTCTATTTTTTTTCTATTCTTTTTCCCCCTTCTTCTTCTGATCAGTAGCCCAAAGGACAGGTCATCTCAACCTGCGCCTGGTCTGCAAATACGAAGCTATATCGAGGCATCTTTTTTATGTGGACTTTCAGTCCCCAATCTAATATATAAAGCATTTTCTTTATTATCGCATAGTAGCAGTCAACAATTTCAGAGAAGGATTTGTTTTCATTCTTAAAATTTTGCTTTATATAATCTAGATTCAATTTAGTATTCTCTCAGCTTATCTCTCTTGAAGCTTCCAAGTTCTGAATTATTCAGAGAGTGATAAAACCTTTTTGGTTATCTGTTGCCTCAAGCTATTATCGCCCCATCTCGGTCAAATCTCACTTGATTTTGTTATCCACGCGAATTCTTGCTCATCGATTTCTCTTATCTAAGCTTAACCGGATTAAGCACCCCATTGGGGCGCGACCGACCTGAGGGGCGGACCAGCTGAAACCCTGATAGGCCACCATCTTACTCTTCGGTCAGCCCTCCGCGGTATTCAAGCCTAATCCTACTAGCCTACTTCTTCCACCTTCCTCTGTAACGTGTGAAATTTCTTCTTGGGCCTCGGACCCATGGATGGCCCAGGGGCCGGTCGCTGGCTAAAGAGGTTGAAATGGCGTCTGTCGAATCACGGCGCGTCTACGGACAAGCTGTGGGCGGGGATCTAAGGGCGTATCACGAATGAGAAGGATTCGATAACGCAATTTTGGCATCCACTTTGGCTTCATACCACTGCTATTCCTCTCCCCCCATATTCATTTTCTCAACCATAATGGTCAGCCCTAGCTCGTGCCACCTGCACAATTCGCACTTTCTAGCCATTCGGCGTTGAGCCGACCGACTTGGCAGCTGGGGTGTGTGAAAATGCTGCAGTGCTGCTGCTCGATTGCGCCATCGCCCCCTTACCTGATGCGGAGAAGGGCGAGGAGTCACTCGATCATGGAAACTTTTCTATAACTGCGGGCTGCCTCACCCCTCTTTGCGTCGGAACGAACTGCTTGGGCATGCGTCTTTTCACCTCATCCGCCTCTGCGCGCTAGATCTCAGCCTCAGGCTCTTCACCATGGGCCTATCCACGATCTTTCGACGGAAGCGAGATGATGCAGCGCCTTCTGATGTCGGCGATGTGTCGCCCGTCGCCACCACCACGGGCTACCGGGAGGACCAGACGTCCGACTCCGTATCCAAAGCGGCGTCCGTGAAGGAACAGCCCGTGGACGATTTGGAGAAGAGTCAGAAGACCGAAGAGCCCAATGTGGTCGAAACCGCAGCCGAAGAAGACCCCGAGATCGCCGCGCTGCCCCTCGAGGTGCGCCAGTTGGTCAGTCTTACTGACGACCCAACCCTGTACACCATTACCTTTCGATACTTCGTTCTCTGTGTGATATTCGTCGTACCCGGTGCCTTCTTGTCCATGATGAGCCACTTCCGTACCACCGAAGCCCCATACTCCGTTTTCTTCGTGCAGATCGCGTGCCACTATGCGGGTCACTTTCTGGCGCGGGTCCTTCCAGCCTGGGTGATCCGCGTGCCCTTTACCCGTTGGTCCTTTAGCCTCAACCCGGGCCCGTGGAGCATCAAGGAACACGTTCTGGTCACCTTGACGGCGGCATCCGGAGCTACCTACAACCTGGGATATACCCCGATCGCAATGGCAGAGCTCTACTACGGCGAGCGAGTCAATCCTGCCGTGGCTATTTTCTTCATGTTTGCGATTGTCTGGATTGGGTATGCTTTCGCAGCACTGGCCCGCCAGCTTCTGCTATATGACCCCAACTTCATCTGGCCACAGGCCCTCATGCAGACTACGTTGTTTGAAACGTTCCGGAAACAGGATGTTTCATCCCCCCTCGCGCGGCGGCAGATGAAGGTTTTCTTCCTCTGCTTCCTGGGAATGACACTATGGCAGTTCTTGCCCGAATACGTCTTTCCGTTCACATCTTCCCTCGCCTTCTTGTGCTGGGTCGCACCGCATAACGCTGTGGCCAACTTCCTGGGATCTGGGTTGGGAGGTATGGGCTTGCTGAATCTGTCCCTCGACTGGTCGAACATCAACTGGAACGGTTCTTCGATCCTTCTTACCCCATGGTGGACGCAGGTTGTTTTGTTCCTGGCCTTCGTTTTCAATTGTTGGGTCTTACTCCCAGCCGCGAAATGGGGAAACCTTGGATCTTACAAGCACGGCCTTATGTCTAATTCTCTGCTGACAGTGAACGGAACGACCTACCCTACCCTCGAGGTAGTTACCTCCGACTATCAGCTGAACGAGACCGCCTACGCGGAGTACGGTGACATGTACATGGGTCTTCAGAATCTCTGGGCGACCTTCTTCGACTATGCGAAAGTGACCGCAGCAATTACGTGGATCTTAACCTTCGGCTTCGTCCAGATCCGAAACAATCTGATGAAAGTCATTCGGTCGCGGCAGAAAGCGTCGCAGGAGAAGGGTCAAAGCATCAACCACCAGTATCACGATCGTCTCAATGTTCTCCAGCGAACCTACAAGGAGATCCCCCTCTGGTGGTACGTCGCGCTTTTCATGGCTGGCTTTATCGCTTTGATCGTGACGATTGCCTGTGGCTATCTGTGGATCCCGATCTGGACATTGTTTGTGGCGCTGGCGAGCGCCGCCGTGTTGGTGGTCCCCTTTGGCTTTCTCTATGCCATTTCGAACTATCAATTGGCAGTTGGCTCCTTTAATGAGTTGGTGTATGGCTACATGGTCGAAACCCCTGCTGGAAAAAGCCATCGGCACCCCTGCGGACCGTCTACGTACGGATCGATTGCCGGCGATGCCTGGTACCGCGCGCAGTACATGCTGCAAGACCAGAAGATCGGTCACTACATGCATATCCCGCCACGCACGGTATTCTTCTCTCAGATATTTGGCACTATCCTTGGTATTCCAGTGAACTACGCCGTGATTCGATGGGTCCTCAATACGAAAGGAGACTACCTGTCGGGCAAGAAGACGGATCCGCTGAACCAATGGTCTGGTCAGTCTTTGAAATCCTCAAATACTCTGGGTGTCCAGTATGCAGTTCTCGGACCCAGCCGATTGTTCAAGGAGCAGGAGATGAAGCCTCTACCCTGGGCGTTCCTGGTGGGCGCGGTGCTGCCCCCTATCCTGTACATTATGCATCGCACTCTACCGCGCTGGCTCCGCATTGATCTATGGAACGTCAGCATTTTCTTCTCCGGTTTGTCGGTCTTCTACGGCAATATCAGTACGGGATATACATCGGCAATTATTGGCGGATATGTTGTCATGTACTGGGCCTACCGGTATCGGTTTGAGGTCTGGAAACGCTACAGCTACATGGTGGCCGCTGCTTTCGATGCGGGTTTCAACCTGAACATGCTGTTGATCTTCCTGTTCTTTGGCTCGGGAAAGCAGATTTCCATGCCCAACTGGTGGGGTAACAACTCTGACTCGGTGGAACGGTGCTTTGCCTTGGATTGATTCTTTGATCTACACTATTAAAACGCCATTCTATGCGGCTTCTAGCGTTCAGGCCACCTTCAACTGACGAGGGTGGCTTTTCTGTATCTAATATGTACATGAACGGGGCTGAGGAATCGTTCTAGACCGATTCCCCAACCTTATGATAGATGAAATGCAGTAATGATATCCCCACTTTGCTTGTGGTCCGTGGTAATAGCCATCTACTCGTTCGAACTACTTTTTCCTGGGCACAGTATTCGGGTGGCGTATATTAACTACCCGAGGGTTGAAAGTTACTTGAGGATGCACAGACCCCCGGAATATGAAGGATTCCCATCTCATCGAGCAGATGGACGAGCATCTGCGGTGGTTCCCGGCACGATCGGTCGCTGCTCGTTGCCGCAGATACTGGATGATGATGCCGTGGCTGAAACTCTACTGACACTCAGCCACCAAGACGGGAGGGAACGAGGGATACTCAACTCTTCTCCAGTTACTTAAACGCGACCGGGCTTCAGTTCTTGCCATCCGTCAATTTGCGTTAGGATCGACATGATAGAACAATAATAATGCCCCTTCTTCGGGGAAACCTGCCGCTGCTTGTCGGCTCTTCAAAATGGACGTGCTGGGAAGAGCTGCTGGTGATGACACTCTCCGGGGGACTCTGTCGCACCCATGGTTACGCACCACCAATCAGATCCTCGCCGGTATTTGGATTTTCCTCTGCGTGATATCACTCGTCATGCGAATATACACCAAGATCCACATCATGCGGAAGTTCTGGTGGGATGATGGTACGTTTTTCTATGCTTATATGAGGTGGAGATTTGAGTGGTTGGTGGCTAATACAGCCTGCAGTCTGCTTAATCCTCGCTTGGGTATGGTGTAGCAGCGATAACCTCGTCTCAGTCCTTGCACTCACATGTCTCTGCTATCACAGATTTTTTCGATTGGCACGCAATCAGTTATCCTCTGTATGTTTGTACGGATTGATGTGATTTTGGTTGTTCAACTCTAGAGCACACAGAATCTAACCGCCCTCTCCCTATAGACGGTTACACTTATGGAGGCTATGGAGTCCATATCGAGTACCTGTCTCCCGCGGTGCTCGAAATCTACGTGAAAGTCCGTCCTTCGATGTTGCTTCTTCCTCGTCTTCTATCCTGCTGTGGTCTCGTCGCTGAGCCAGTAACCAGACTCTCCTTTCTGCCGCCATCATCTACGTCCCTGCCCTAGCTGCGGCCAAATTCGCTCTGCTGATGCTCTACTATCGCCTGTTGCACATGATTCGCATCTGGAGAAACATCATTTTTCTCGTTACCTTCATCATTGCCGGCTACACGATCGCCCTCACCTTGGGTCTCATCTTCCCTTGCCAACCCATCGCTAAAAACTGGGACTTGACCATCACTACCGGCCACTGCGTTGACCGCGTCGGGTTTTATCTCGCTACGGCCATTACCAACACCGTTAGCGATATCATATTAATCCTTATCCCCATCCCAGTCATAATCAAGCTGAAACTTCCATTGATCCAGAAGCTCGGGGTCGGCTGTATGTTTGGGGTTGGTTGCTTGTAGGTGATCCTCCTTTCAATCCCCATGTTATCCCCTCCATGGTTGACCAAACTCATTACCCCACAGAACTATAATCACCAGCATCATCCGGCTGGCGACTCTAATGCCGCTGGTAACGTCTGATGACCAATCATACGAAATTGCTCTAGCCGTCATCTTCATGTGCGTACGGTCTACATTATACCAATACCGGACGGATCTTATTGACACGATCTACAGCGTCATCGAAGCCAACTTCATCATTATCTGCCCCTGCCTTCCGTATCTGAAACAGTTCCTGCGCTTCCATGCGCCCTGCTGGATTGGTGACTCCGGCAGCAACAGCAGTCAGTCGCGACCGTCGGCTTCTTCCAATTCTAACTCTATTCCGTCGAGTAATAGGCGCAAGCCGGGGTTGAGCGTGTTGCAGGATGATATTGAACAGGCGCTTAGTCCACCGATGGAGGCGCATTGTGCTTGTATGGTGGGTGCACGACAGGGTAGTTCTACTAGTGATGAGTCAAGAGAGTTGATTGGGGAGCGGAAGTAGTGCGTTTGTCGATACGTTTTATGTTTGCATGTTATACTTGCAACTAGTATATATGCTTTATTTGGTTTAGCAATTAGATGGACTGTACATATATCAGAAGTCATATTGTGTCAAGATATGAAGACATGTCACTTATAACGATTCTCCCTCTCTTCAATCCATCAAGTACAAACAGGAGTCGCCGTCGGCTTCACCACCGCATTAGTGGGATTCGTCTGCGAGCACCCATCAATCAATCCCAGCAAGTAATCATCCTCTGCGGCCTTGTATGCTGCTCCGCAGTTGGGGTCACTAGTACACAATATTAGCATGTCTCATTCACATAATCTTACTTTATTATTTCTTGTAGATAGAGCCACTCACCTAGCACCCCCGCTCGCATCCTCAAAATACGAGCAGATATCATGCGAAAAGCAATCCTGGGTGTAGACATTGCCCAGTGCGATACCGCTACATCCTGATCCGCAGCGTCCGTTGCAGGAGTAACTGTTGTTTGAACAGTAGTTGGGTTAGCTTTTCAGTTTTTCCAATAGTGTTGATGTGGTGACAGAGAAGAAACATATGGGATAAGTGAATTGGAAGTGAAGCAAGAAAAGAAAAAAAAAGAAATAAACATACTCTCCATCACCATCACTATTCTCCCCATAATTACTGCCTACCACACCCACATACGTGCAGGTTTGATCGGCACTGTTGGTCCAGCTGGCTGTTGCGGTGGCGCCGACTTTGAGGCATGTCACGCTGCGTTTTTGGTGGGTAACGGAGGGGTGGGCGGTTGCGGTGAGAGTTAGAGATACGGTTAGGAGGAGGGTGGAGAGGGAGATCATTTTGGATGGCTGTTCTCTGTGATGAGATAGGGTTGAAAGGTGATGGTTTGAGAGGGGGTACTTCTAAGTACACAGATTACTGTAAGCTGGAAGATCAGTGAGGGGACAATACTATGTTAAATATGAAGTTGCCTACGGGGTACCTCATCTCCTGTGAAGGAGACAGTAGTACTACTCTACGTGAAATTTGCTTGGTCGGGTTTCATCAGTCACTATAAAGTAGTGACTATTCTTCTCCTTCCTATAGGCGGGCGTGATATTGTCCGTTACGGAGAATGCTCCGAGTAGAGGTGATCCTCCGCAGTGATGTATGATTCATGTACGTACGTCTGCCGCAGGCTACTCAAGCTTTCTTCCCCTCTTTCTGCTCGGCGGAATTCTCGGCCATTGAATGTGAGGGGATAGGGGGTATGGGCATCCTGCAGATCCACTTCAGGGATTGCATCAGGGCTTCTTAAAATGACGTTTCGGGTAGAAACAGGGAGGTGGAGGAATTAAGGCGTTATGATACAGCGGTGCAGTATCTACGTGGCGGTTGTTACATAAAAGTAGAAAGTACTGTATACAAGAGAGAGATTCTGTCTGTCTAGAAAGATAGCTGAATTCCCATTGATATCGTCTGAAAAACATCCTCAGATTCTGGGTGCCTGACATGACACCTTAACGGTCAGGTACCCACCCTTAACTGAAGCTAGCTGGATAGGGAATAGTGCAGGGGCCGGCATCCTTCATCTTTCTTCACACAAGATTATATCCAGGCTTCTGCTTCTTACCCCTGAAAGGTGCAAACAAGTTTTGATATTCGGACGTATACAAAAGTCGTCTTTGTGATTATATTTATTGCAATCAACATCTGTTCAATCTTCGCACAAGTTGACTCCAGCGCCTACGCGGAGTCATAGATTGTGGCCCTACGCATATCACGCACATATCGTCCTTGATATGAGCCACCACAAGATCGGTGCATCACGCAAGTATTGTCCTAATAACGTTAGCGTTGCTTCTGGCTTCTACAGAAAGATCAAGGTGATATACATACCCACATAATCATATCTCCATCGTTCAGCCAGTCCACGGTGAGCACATATTTGTCCTGACTGGCATGCCGCATCAAAGCCTCGATTACGGGCTTGCTGTCTGCCTTGCTCCTCCCGTCTATCCGGTATGCATGTGATCCCATGTACAGATTCATTCGTTTGCTGGGCTTGTGCAGTTGTGCAAGTTGATGACGCCCACGCGCTCTTGCAGCCTCGGGCAACCAACACAGCACCAAGATCCGCGCCAAAACGAAACAGAACATCAGGAGCAGGCTGATGTCCACAATATCGACCCAAATCCCCAATACACGGGCTATGAGGCCCTATAAACGATAATGGTTTGGTTAGCACAATTCGATGTTTTACTAGGGAAGTCGCTTTCTCGAAGCATGTCGTGAACATACCACCGCCATCAGATATGGGAAACGACGCAGGTCATCTAGGTCGGAGACGGCAACCACCAACCTGATGAGCCAATTATCCGGGGCTCCTAGATATCGACTCTGCATGATTGAATGCCATAGCACATGATTCTGGATTTCGGCTTTCGTCTCCTCAGCGAGATCCGCATAAGCAGTCCTGGTGTCGGCAAATGCCGTCGCGCCGCCGGTTCCCTTTGGGGGCAGTTGGTGCGCTCGGAGGAGGCTATATCCCGCTCGGCGCTGGGTGAAGGAGCCATCCACGTGGAAGAGGCGTGTGCCCCGGAATAGCTGCGCCCGCCAAGATGATGGCGATAAGACCCGACCCTTGCTGTCCACATTCCCAACATCCATCAGCTTGCCTCTGGAACCGAGTCGATCTGGCACTCCCGGTTTCCCGACCGTGTTATCCACTATCGGTTCGCCTAATTGACAAGCAAAGGCAAAGTGGCGCGTATCGTTAAGTTTGGTGGCGCGGAAGACCAAGACGCCGTATGTAGCCATCGCGGCACGAAGCTCTTCGATGACGGCATCAGGGACTGGTTGCGAAAAGTCCACGCCCTCACACTCGGCACCAAACGTGGGGTGAAGGCGGCGAAAGGTCAAGGTTGGAGTGCCAATGGCCATGGTGGCCGTTCTGGCCGTAGTAGTCATGGTTGCCATGGCTAGCCAAAGGGAGCGTTGTGTATGTCACTTGACAAGTAGCAGCGTGTGAAATCAGGAACCAACAGTGTGTTTGGGTAGGTAGGTCAAAGCTTGGTTATTATAAGTATAAGACCCAAGTAGTCGGACATGATTGAAGCCATGTGTGCCAAACTTATAGCTGTGGTGATGGCACTTGATGGCTAATTAGTCCCTTCCCAGATCAACTTATGCCAAATGTGGCAAAAGCTGATAGAGGGTAGTAGCCGGCATGATGAAATGCAATAAATGTTCAATGTAAACAATAGAACGCAAGTGTATTAAGAGGCCAGTGGGCTTTACAGAAGTCGACCGCTTCTTCGTGACTTTTTTATCACATAATCTATGCTTGCTTCTGCGACTCTTCCCACCATCCCTTGCGCAATACACTCGATCCGTCAAACCGCGGATCACGATCAAACAGAAGGGCATGAACCTTCTATTCCAAAGAAAATCTGGATAGGCGGAGCTGAATAGCAGTATCTTCCAAGTATATCGAAGGGATGGTTTTCTTCGTGTACCCCCAAAACTGCGTGCTCTTCTGACATATCACCAGAAGATAAACTACCCTTACAGTAGTAGCTCTGCATATTGAGCATGTATTGGGGATATATTGAACTTTAGCCAAGGTGACTGCCAGAGCCAGCATGACCACCACATGAGTACAAACCCCCAGTTTGTCCAAATATAACTAAATGGTTGTTATAGTTGTTTCAAGGGTTATACCTCGGCCTCTTCAACGTCATCATCATGTGACCATTCCACTTACCTAATTCTTATTCCCCCCCGCCAAAAGAAGGTCCCTCTCTTTCTTACTTTCACTCATCCCACCGATAAACCCCACTGCAGGTTTTAATTGACTGTGATTTTCTGCAAGATTCTGCATAGCGGTTGCATGGGACATTCCTTCCCTTTTGAGCTATCATCAATTGACTTGTCATCATTAACGGAGCGTTACTAGTGAGTCCCCATCTGTGCTTCTTCCCCGCATGGGGGATTCCATCCATACCCGTCACTGGGATATCTGACTTGTCTTCTTGCAACTCCAGGAACGACCACCATGGCACCTCCCCAGATCTGCGTGATTGGTTCTCTGAATATTGACTTTGTCACCTACACTCCACGTTGCCCCGATGCCGGCGAGACCCTGACAGCCAATTCCCTCGCTATCAGCGCCGGAGGGAAAGGTGCCAACCAGGCGGTCGCGTGCGGTCGCGCCTCCTTCGCTTCCAAAGATAACCAAGATGCGTCGGTGTATATGATTGGAGCGGTCGGGGCGGGTGATCCCTACTACTCGGCACTCCTTCGCCCAACATTGGAGGGTTCCGGAGTCAGCACAACGGGAATCCAGGAAAAGACGGACAGCCAAACGGGCTCTGCTACAATCATCGTGGACGAAGGAGCTGGAGGAGAGAACCGAATCTTGTTCGTCCCCGGAGCTAACTACTCGGGAATGGATAATGCAGACGCAGTCCTCGCTACCACTCGGAATATCCATCTAGAACAAGGCGTTGTCGTGATGCAGGGCGAGATCCCGAGGTCGACCACCTTGGACTTGATGAAGCACTTTAACAGCGCTTTCTGCGCTTCTCACCTCGTATTCAACCCTGCACCAGTCTTCACAGAAGGTATTCCCCTCGCCGCTCTTGCCGGCACGAGTGTACTGGCCATGAATGAGACTGAAGCTGTCCTCATGACCCAGGCGGTCAAGGAGCATCTCACTCCTGCCCAGCAGGAGCAGGACTTGAAGCCCGAGGAACTTGCATCTCTATTCCACAAACATGCCCAGGTCCAGATCGTTCTAATTACTCTCGGAGCTAAGGGTGCCTATTACTCAACGGCCACTGGCAAGCAGGGCTTTGCCCCCAGCGCAGCGGTGGAGAAGGTTGTAGACACCACTGCCGCCGGAGACACATTCGTCGGTTACTTCGCTACTGCCTTTGCGAAGTTCGTTGCCACCGGTGCTCCACTGGCGGACTTCGATGCCCAGATCGAAACGGCCGTTCGGAAGGCGAATGTTGCCGCCGCAGGGTGTGTGCAGAGGAAGGGTGCGATGCAGAGCATCCCGTTCGCTTATGAAATCTAGAGCATGACAGTGAACCACCTAATGGTTGCTCCCGTCGGCCAGGGGAGTATTCGCCCAAGATTATTACCAAACCGGACTTTTCGGGCTATTGATCCGAGATTAAAGTCGACATGAATCACGACCGTAGCCTTTCATACCATCAATCTGCTGCCAAATTTGACAAGGAAGCCATAGTTGCAAATATGCAGCGTCTCTCAACCTAGATCATACACCACCATACATCCTCCCAGAAGGGACTACAGATACAATACCGGAATCAAACTTATAGACTCGGCTTGCCTGAAACCTGGCTTAAGATGAATGTGATACATGTATTGATAGAATAGCCTATTCAAACTGTGGCTACCGTCATTGGGGCCGTAATGATTCGACCCAACCGTGCACATCTAATTCTCCACCGTCTTTTCCACTTCAGTGGTCTGAATAGGAGTCTCCTCCGCACCGTCTGCATAGTTGGCTTCATCGGTCATGAACTCATCATTGTTCAGGTACCTGAATCGGTACCAGAAGAAAATGGTCTGGAGAGCGAGGGCAACAGCAGGGGCACCCCAGATCCAGATCAAGTCGGGATCCTCAGTGACTGGCAGAAGGATCTCTCCCAGCGCACTGGACAAAGCAGTCATGAAGAGGAAGATTGCCATGACTAGACCCCTCATACTCGCGGGCGACCGGGCATACGCCAGTTCATACGCCGTCACGTTGCAGAAGATTTCCGAGAGGGCCCCCAAGATGGTGTTCGGCAGCTGCCACCAGATGCTGATGGGACTGACCTCCGAACAGGAGGAGGCATAGTAGCCGCACGGCGAGGTCTTGTATACGCGCCACTGGACCAGGGCACCGCACAGACCGGAGAGTGCGGCTAGGATGAACCCGAATGTGATACGAGTGATTCGCTTGAACGGAATATTGTACCGATAAAGCAGTGGATAGATAAAGTAATCGACGATCGGCACAGCGATAATGATGGTCAAGGCATTGAAGTTGCTCAGAAGGTCGTTGGGGGCACCGTTGGTTGTCATAGACGCACCCTGGTTTGTCGAAACAGACCCGATCCCGCCGTCATTGAGATTGTAGATGGGAAAATAGAAGAAGATCTCCGTTGCCACGAGAGTTCTGCGCACATCATCCACCAGCTTGTCGGTCCAGTCAACCTGGATCCCCTTGGCTGCCAGGACACTCGGTTTCGCCGCATCGAAGAAGTTCTTGCGCCAGACCTGCCAATTGTTTTGGCGCAAAGCAGTGACGGTGATCTTAATTGCCTTGGCGAGATCCGAGTTCCCACTGGGCGGCGTTCGGTATGTCTTCTTATAGGCAGCCGCCAGCACCACCGGCAAGATAAAATAGATAATTCCGGCCAGCAAGAAGGCCAGCCAGTAACCCACATATTTCTCCGCATATGTGGTGGCCAGCATGTAAAATGCTCCCACGTTGATCACTCCGTAGAAGATGAGCATCGTCCGAGTAGCCGTCATCTCGGGATCCACAATGACCTTCTCCCCAGTCTTCAAAACCTTGGTGTACTGCTTTTGATGGCGGTATTGGTCCAGGACGGTGGGTGCGATATTGGGCTTAAAGATACCGGCTCCAAGGGCCAACAGCAGAAGCCCGATGATGAATGGGGGCGCTGCGTGCGCTGTCCCAGCCTGCAGCACTGACGGAATCGCGCCGATTATCTGAATGATGTGGGCAATACCACAGATGGCGACACCGACACAAATGGCCCAGTACCGACCAACGTATACGTCGGCCCACCTGTTATTGTGAGCGAGTCACGCACGTGTGTACAGTTTGGGGATCGACGTACCATCCACCAAAGATGGGAATGACATAGGCAAGGAACTGAAATAGCAATACCAATCCGTCACTAGCCTGGAGTCCCATTCCCAGCGCACCGGCCGTCTCCTGTGTCCCTCGCGGAGGCGCACCCGCACCGTTTCCTCCTGCAAGAAGCCAGTCAGCGATATGAGAACTAGGGGTTATCGGGCCTGAAGAGAACCTTTCGGAAGAGGAAACTCGATGAAGTTGGAGAAGACCGTCTGTGCGCCGTAGTACGATGCTCGTTCGGCGAATTCTACCAGACAAAGGGAGTATGCGATGATGGGGAGATAGGCCGGGACCTTGCGAAGGCTGTTGACTTCTTCCTCTGTGGGTGGCGGGTACTCCTCGTTCTCCAGCGCTTGTGCATCCACCTCATAGACATTCTTCTCTGGATCGGACTTGTCCTGTACTTGGATTGGACCATTGGTGGCTTCACTGGTGATTATGGCATCGGCGATGTGGGTTTCGCCGGTTGAGGTAGCTACAATCGTCCACTGCTGTCAGTTTCGGGTACAGCGCCATACACCTGGCTACACTTACCCATATTTCGTTGATCGGGCGTTGAGACGCCAGGAAGATTTACTGAAGATTGTTGAGCACTGACGACCCCCTAGCCAGATGAACTGGCTGCACAGCTTCTGGTCTTTATAGCATGGCTGCTAGCGAGGTCGGACGGATCTCCGGCGGTGGTCAGACAATGGGCTAAATACCCCCAGACGATGCCATTGCAGGGGCGAATGCCTGGACAGGCATATCGCGCAATGTAGCACCAGTCTTTGCTATCAATTGGGTCATTTAGGACATTTTCTCCACTAGCAGGGATCTGTGCTTTAGAAATTGCCTATCAGCCCTAGCCTGTCCCACTCACCATCGCTGATTCGAATCAACGTCCGATGATAACGATTTGGCCGTCCTTTGCGCCATCGGAGCCCACCAACCAAATCGAGGTATCGATATTAATATCATTGCCTGCGGATGGGGTCAAGATAATCTGTAGTGATGCCATTTGCTTGGACACTTCCCCTGCTCGACGCATATCTGATCATTCCCCTTTTGTTCCTGTCGGGTGACCTTATCATACCCGACCATTGGCTGGAGGGTTACCCCATAACTATCGACATGCGGGATGCCAGTGACTTGCATCTCCTGATCGGAGCGTTGAGATAGTCCACTGTTCACTTTATACGTGATGGGGTGCTCATGGTGGATGAGTTTGATGTTGAGATTCACTTTGTTCGCTGAGGTGCGCAGCCCTTAGTCAACTACAATCCGAGAAGCAGCTTGAAGATAAAGGAAGTTTAGAGCCAAACACACCCGCCATTACAGCGGACCTGAAGTTAACTTCACGGCCAAAGTTAGTCTCACAATATCAGCTTCATCAGTACGTCCTGGCTGACCAGGTGGTGGGTTTGGGTTTACATCCCCTTCGCCCAAGCACCAGCTAAGACCGCCGCCACAGGCTACCTGGAAGCTTAGCGCCATCTGGAAGTTGCTGAATTGGTGTTATCTGGCAGCCTATTGGCAGGCCAGTCTGTCTCTGTTCAACTTGGCAGGGGTTCGTGGTGCGTGGGGACGGTCAACAGGAGTCAGCAGCCACCACGGCAAAGCATTCCTCCCGCTCCCTCTCATTTGCTCGTATCTTACCTCCTTCGCATCTAGTGGAGGTCTTATCGCTGATGCCAGGATCTATATATGCCAGGTTACATTTGGAACAATATCAAGCATAGCATGGCGTCTTGGCATTCTATGGCTTTATCGGACACACGACCCAAGGCTCGCCCACAGGTTCGTGGTGAGATTGTGGGCCTGCTAGCAGACAATTTACGGTAGCCACCCTTTCTCGAGTGGCATTATATGCATTTCCAAGGAATGGGGGTGAATTGCGACCGGGCAAAAGTTGGCCATTGTGTCATGTTGATGGCCGATGAGAATGCGTATAGACCGTGCAGTGGTTCCTGTCCTTATTGTGTTATGACCTGTGAGCTGCTAGAATTAAGGTATCCAACACGCGAATCACCAAGGGATATTCTATGGCCACAGTCATGTCAAATGCCCATAAAGACTTTGCACTACGTCGTTTTTAAAAAGGGGCCGAATGCCCGGACGGCCGTCGGTTACAGTGAGACAAGGCCAAGTGTCCCCTAATTGGAGCCTGTCTTGATTTTTTCGGCTACTACTTCAGCTATCCAGACCCGGGCAATTCTCGCTGGTGATGTCGGTGATATTGGTATAAGGGTAAGGGTCAGTCCAGATGAGATCGAACCTGGAATGCATGCCTAGTTAGACGCGTCGACTACAAATTGCCTTTGCGACTTTCTTCGGGATAAACTTACCGGTCATCGGGGTAGGTAGGTGCATCATCGTCACCCAGCTTCTCAGCGATCTTGGTTAACTCCTTGTGCTCCCAGCAGATCAAAATGTTGTCGCTGCCGGTGTAGTCCTTCACCAGGTCCTTGACACACTTTGTGTCTTTCTTCGAGCAGGATGTGTCGACAGTGAGGCCCAGTTCCTCTGCTAAAGGGAGAACCGTTTCGTATGCGCGGTCGCGTTTTCCATCTGCGAGTCTGTTAATCCCTGACGGCTATATACAGAGAGACCAGATAACACATCGCAAGGCTGATGTACCTGACTTGGGTTGTTCTGCAATAATATATCCGATGTCATAATCGGAATCCGGGCCGAACACAGTCTTCAAGCAGTCGGCCCGCTCAAAACCCACAGCATTGAGGCCGGTGCTTCCATTGCTGGGCTTCTCGCCGTGGCGAATGAGATAGACGGTCGGCTCGGCAAGAGCCAGCGTTGCCGTGGCCAAGAGGCCGAGAGACAGTGATAACTTGCTGTACATTTTACACTTGAATGTTATCAATTGTGCAGAGGGCAGAAGAGAATACGGTCGCTCACTGTCCGGATGTCCCGCCCCTTATGTATCGGTGGATATCCAAGATCAGCAAAAACAGCCCCCACCAGACGAATCACCTCCGAGTTCCCTTTCCAACAAGGTTTCCGATGAGAAACATCGCCATCTCCGGCTGCTACGAATGGGCTTCGCCACGATGCCACTAGCACATTATGATTGGGTTGGATGCTAGTCAAGCCTTGCACGTGGGACAATGCCCTACCGGCAATGGCTTTGAATGACTTGTTGAATTGTGATCCATCAGGGCCACTTCGCCGGTCGATCCCGCCCGCTAAAACCGTGGCCACCCAACTCCGGATCCTTCTTTCCCCAGCGTTCTTGTTGCAAAAGTGCTGTCTTCTCCGATCGTTCCAACAGCTCAGAAGCTGGGATGGTGCATCTCATTGGTTTAGAGCGGCCGCAATGGTAGCGCCCCTTGCTATCCATATAGATGAGTTGTACATCAGCGCCTCTCTGCCGGTGAAAGATGCTACCTTTGCCGGCACGGGTGGATCGTGGATGAGACCGCCCGTCCCGGCTGGCGGAGCCATCTTTGAACTCCGTCTCGAGGTCTTTCGCTCGCTACAGATGCCATTTCCCCCCCCTCCATACTTTCTTACTGGGCGAACCTTTGATCATTGCAGATGACCTAATTTTACTGACACCGATCGACCCGGAGATAGCCGGCCCGCAGCGATCGATCGACTGATCCTAACCCCGGGTGGACCAATCAATGACCCACAAGTACCATGAAAAATCACCCGTTTCCGATTATAGCCAGCAATACAGCCTAGTAGCATGTTGCACAGAATCGTAACCAGCTGAGTGGATATGAATCGCTCCTGTGAATGACAGTCTGAGTCAACAGAACAGTCCGAAAAGAGCGATTGTCCAGGTGAACAATCAAAATATGTTGCTTCGCCACAGTGTCCGGCCATACCTTGATGATGAACATCTCTGCCAAGGATGGATGCTTTGTTCAAAACTAAAAATCTCGTTCTTGAATTTCGCTGACCCCGATGGGATTGACTTTCGTGTGGCGGACGTGTCATGCCATACAAGTACTAGTTATGGGAACGCCACCAGATCCGGACTATTGGGTGTGAGCAGCAAGGCTGTTCTGCATGCGAATAAAACCTACCTATATTTACAGACATGATTAAGTTAGTAGCACCACACAGACCGCCTTTCTCGACACCTTCCATTGCCGCAACGTACGCCTGTTGGTCTGTAAGGTTTGTTCTGCTTAATGACTAAGGTATGACGCACACCCGAGAAGATCGAATGTCAGATATTCTCGCCGTGACTGACAAGATCTGACATACCCCGAGGAATAGTAAGCTTAGTATTCAAGTCTTCCCCCCAAATCCGGTGAACTGATAACATCACGTATACATCTGCGCCTCCCGAAAGTCCGATTAGAAGTGACAATGAGATGCCTGAAATTGCATGGATGACTAATCTAGTACATCATGACTGGGTGTTCCGGGACGATGTTGGGGCTAATGAAATCCTCATAGGAGAATAGAGATACGTTAAAGGGGTTGGAGCGGTCCAGTGGAAGATAGGTGTAGTAGATATAACGATTGCTAAGAGCAGTAGCCAGTTTGGTATCAGTAGTAAGTATAGCATATCTAGTAACAGTATCGGATCTTTGCTTGCTCTACAACGTCAATTAATTGAGAACATCTGGCCGTAAACATCAAATACATTCTGCGTTGAACATCTGCTCAGGCCAATTGACAATTGTACGCCGTGGTAGGAAGCTGATGAAATGATCAACGAAGCAACTATTGCTTCAAACGTCATAAGCAAGACCCGTTGGGTTCTCAGCAGGCGCACTACAGTGTTATTAAACAGATGCAAAATCTGGTCAGCCTGATTCTGATCCCACGGCCGATCCGAAACATAAAGCTTAAGCTAAAGAGTCCCCTTTGAGAGGGGACTACAGGCCACACGGTGATGATATCAAGGTAAGCGGAATATATGCTTCATGGTTCGACTGGACCCCTGGCAGGCCGCTACCAGCAAACACCTCAGGGATGTTCACAAAATCCCAGTACCTGGCTCTGTGTCTGCCGGCCAGGAAGTTCACCGTGCCACCAGATCGTCGTATTCAATTGTCTCGAAGGCCGTGCTCCGGACCTGTTGCTCATGAACTGCGTGCAGGTTTGACATGGTGTGGTCAGCTTGAAGAGTCACTTGAACTGAACGTATTTTACACAGGCTCCCACAACTGCTTCGGCTTCTGGAAGCTCTACGAAGACGACGTCATCAGAACCGGTTATGTACGCTAGACAAAGGGCCCAATCTGTCTTGATGATGGTGACTATGAAGATTCTAGTAGGTACTGGCGGGTGAGAGATATTCGTGGTGCTCGTCATAAGGATTCCGCACTCGTGGGAAGGCGGCGAACCTGACAATGATCCGTAATCGAGATAGGTCATGCTGGAACGTCGAGGAAAATCGCACCAGAGCTGGTATGCCTGCGGAAGAGTATGGTAGTTCAGGCTGTGCAAGTGTCCCGGAGAGTCCACCGTCACGGCTATCTAAACCGTACCCTGATATCCTCGAACAGGCGAGGCATGCTGATGTCGTCATACTGAGCATGGGACAATCGGCCTTTGAAACATAGAAGGCATCATATATAAAGGAAGGTTTTGATATAAAGCTATGCCAGCGCCTCTTGGACATTGCTTCGGGGAGTATCTGAAGGAAGATTCCCAGATGCATGAATCTGGGTGTAATTCATCAGCATGGCCGGGATAGAAGATACGTGCTGCTAAAAATGGACCTATTTGTAGCTTCTCTTCTGACTGTATGATATCACCGACCGCGATGGATCCGGCGAAAGCTTGCTGAACGTGATGTCCCAATTCACTCAGCACCAACCGCTGACCGTGCAACTTCACCTGGTCATCCGGACGTACAAGCCACCCAGCACTGACGTTTGGGACGCCTATTTCCGCGTATCCCAGGTCAGATTTGGAGGCGTGATCACACATGACTGGAGTGCACTCTGCTGGGACATGTGCGCTCAGGAGACAAACCTTATCATGCCAGACTTCAGTGTCCTCTGTAGTGACGGTTCCCTGCCAAGGACTAACGTTTCGAGGTACAACAACTCGCTAGGAGTGCTGACGGGCGACGGTTGGGGTCAATAGTATCCCATTGGCTCGCACAAGCTTCGCAGTCAAGGCCAAATGCCCCATACATCAATTTTCTAGTAAAATACAAAGAGTTACTTGACAGAAATGCGGCTACAACGTCGATTGTTATCGCATCTCAGGCGTGATAGGCAAACTGTAGAACACGCGATATCGGCCGTGGCTGGAGTAGAGTAGCGAAGGTCTCCCACGAAACGGAAAGGGAAGCGTGCTCAACAACAGCCCCTTGGGGTATTCTAGTCGAGCCAGATGTGAAGAAAATGTACGCGGCGCTGTTTCCCCCAACATGAACCGTCTCAGCCAGCGAGAAGTTAACATTTTGAGTCCACAGGCGGTCATCGTTGATTTGCAATACTGTCGAGCACAGGATGCTTGCTTTGAAGTGGGTACCTTCATTTGCAATTTTCATTGATGTGGAAGATTCATTTGCAATAAATCGCAACCGAGTAGCTGGATGGGTGGGATCCTGAAGGACTAGACATAGCCCAGCTTTCCAGATTGCCAGGATAGCCAGCGGAACCCAGCGGCTCCTTTCCAAGCATACCAAAATCGGGTCCTCCAGCTTAACTTCATGGGCAAGGATATCTTGCGCGAATCCTGACGAGAGCTGATCAATTGCTCGTAGGTAAATTCGCCATCCCAGGCACAGACGGCGGAAGAGGATGGTTGGTCTGCGCATCGCTTACTGATGCTTTCGTATACCCAAATATTTGCCGAAGCTGTGGGTGGCTGCCTTGACTGCATGCGCTGTACCCGGCCCATATACAGGGCGTCAATGGTGCCAGAATTGGCAACGAGGGTGCCGGTATCAACATCGTCAAACTTGACCATATCAGCAGCTACCTGGACAGCGCTTAAAGATCATAGCCGAACGTGATATTCCACCTCGGCGTGCTCGATCCGCTGCCCTTGTAACTTGATTTGTGAAACCTTAGGGACCACGTAATGCAGAGATCCGTAGAAACTATGTCGTGCGATGTCTCCTATGCGGTAGATACTCGTGTGGACTAGAACTCCGCTTATGAAGCGGAGCCAGCGAGGCAGTGATACTGTAATCGTATCTCTTGGGCGTCGAGGATTGTTGCATATCTGAAACCAACGACTGGCCCTTCAACCAGGAGTTCTCCTTCAGCATCAAGTGGCAAAGGAGTGCTTATATTGTCCGAGTCTACTATCCAACAGGTGTCACTAATCGGGTATCTGATACTGTTAGGATCAGTTCCCAGCCTCATGCTTGAGTTGACTGAACACACCATACTGCACTCCGATGGGCTGTACGCGCTTATAAGCTTGATTCGAGTAGCCCACATTTCTATTATGATTTGCTGCAATGGCTCGCCCGCAGATACCAATGTCTGTAGTGTCGGGCCGTAAAGGTGAGAGGAGGTGAATGACCGATGCTGATGCAGCCATCCCTTGATACACTTGCTCATCCAACTCAGAGCAAGCCGCAGTCATTCCTCTCGCCTTGAAGCATAGCCAGTCCGACTGGACACATTGGCGGAGAACAATGGCCCAGATGCTGCGCAACAGCACTATGAGATCAATTCCTTTTCGGATGCTGCTTCCCAGGAGGATAGTGATGATGCCCGGGGGATCTCCCAGGTATGGAATTCCGTGTTACCACTAGCCTTCGGGGGTACCAGCGTGGGAAACATCCCAACGGCATGTCTTCTCTACTCCTTATTCTTATCTCTTAATTTTTTTTCCCCTTCTTCTCTTCTGCAAAACTGTGATTTACTCGACTGTGCTGAGATGAGTTTGGGGTATCCCAAGATGAAGAGGGCGGAAATCTTGTCCGGCAAGTGCATCCACGAATTCACTGAATAAGTACAAGGCAAGTCTACCTCCATGTACCTTAATCTAGGTGTGTACCTTTTACTTATTTTAGACTTCACCCGGCGCCTCCGCGGATGTGGCTGATGTCGCCGATGAGAATACTTCGATCCAGGGCGAGAAGTGGATTAGGATTGCATGCGGTGCGATCTGGAGGTGTCATCCCTTGCATTCCGATCTTGCAGTTACTGCATGCGTCGCGCGCCAGAGTCGAGCCGTAGTCGAGCCATATTTGTGCTCCACAGGAAAGAAGATCTAACTAAGTAATGCCCGACTTTTATCACTGTGGTAGGTGTGCGTGCCTGAACCTGGTTGCGCCCACGGGATTTTCAAGTAGCCTGGATGGTTCATCCTTTGTGGCAAAATATGAAGACAGCTAATTGCACAGTACCTGACTCAGGAATGTCTTGATGAAGAGTCCTGGGACCTGGTTTGGGAACAGCCTACTATGCCTGATACTTGTTTTGGCACATTGTGAATGTCTCGACTGGACGTCAATTCCACGAGGTCTGGCTGTCTGAACTGGAAGGCTATTCATATTGATGTTCAATTGTCGGCCAGATAAGACCGACAAAAAGAAGTTCCCTATTGAATTGCAGTCCGCTCTACTCTTCTTTCATTATGTTCCGTCGGACCACCGAAAAGCTTCAGAGCGGCATTCCTATATGTTGAATAGAAGCCGCAGGGTGCGAAAGTGACTAAATTCCGACTAGACGTCAATCCTACGAGGATGCAAGATTGAGGATCCGTGAGAGCATCCTATGGAAGGGGTTGCCTTCCGGGTCAACAATACTTTGGCCGCCTCGACAACTGGGCTACCTGCAGATGGTAATATCACCGCCAGGGTTGTACAAAGTAGCAGGCATCGGAGATTACGATTGGCCTCGGAGTTTTATCTCCGCGCTCGGATGTCCCATGGATTTGAGGACATTGATACATCACTGCGCGACTCGGACTGTAGTGGAGAGGTCCTACCGATGAGGCGTTTCTTCTGTGCGGGTGATCCAAAGTAGAATGATGAGAACAATCCGCATAATGGCGACAGAGGGATGTTGCACTCTGTCTGCGGTAAATTCCCGTCTGACATGGAATCAATGGCAAAAGGCACAATAGACTGGACTACAGTCTAGAACCCGTCTAGGCTCATCTATCAGGCGATCGCCGAGACGGGAGGGACTCACCTATTGCAGCCAAATTCAGGGCCATAGAATTGGGGTCACTACCACAAGTTGGCTGAACCTTCACCACCAGAGCTTGTTCGAGGCCAATCAATTCGGACGCAGGGACGAGTAATGGTGCATGGAGCGCGACAATGTCCATAAGGACTGGGGTATGAATGGCGCATCTGCCGTCACGGAGGTACACTCTTTCACCACCGGGCAGGCGGCAAGGGCTCCTGCATCGGACTAGGGGCATTTCTTTTATGTAATGAAGAGCGAATACCGGCTCCACACACTTCCCAACAGTATTCAGGCTGGTGCCTATCCCTGCCCTCCGTGATAGCCGTCCGACGTCAGAGTATGGCGTATCGACTCAATGGAGAGAATTCCAAGGCCAGAGAGGATCGTGATACGAACTGCCGGCGTAAAAAATCTCCACACGAGGAGAATCCGGGCGATGAATAAATGGCGCCCCCGCATTGGAGGTGAGCCAGGCCTGTCCATAGAGAAGGATATCTGTTAGGTAATAGCGGGGATGGGAAGGCAGCAGCATGGTCCATTTTCTGCTCCGACCGACAATCGCGGACAGTAGCGTAGAGGTGCACGTTTCACGGGAGAATGGAGTGATGCCATCCCAACGCAATGGCCGATCTGAGCTAAGCTTTGCCAGAAGAGGGCGCCCTCTGAACCTGGGGAACCCGAGGCTCGAGGGGAAACGACGCGACTTGGTGGGGCGGTCGCAGAGCAAATGCGGAACATCGAGAAGAAGCTCATGCTGAGAAGAGAGAGACGAGGATAGTGGGTAGATTCCACGACAGCATGTATCTCTGGGAGAGGGGGGAAGGAGAAGAGACAAGACAATTCAGCAGGTGGTCGCGATAAATTGCATGCAAATTGCGGAGTCTTGGGGAGGAGGAGGGGGAAGAGGGAAGAGTAAGAGAGGAGGGAGACCAAAAAGGGAAAGTTTGAAAGCTCCGGGCGGGCGGGACAAATTTCACACGTCGGATCCGAGCTGGTCCCAAAGGAGGTTAGCGCGGTTCAACCAGCAGCAGTTGGAGTAAGTGAAGTAGTTTGTGTTGTTTGTTTCGGGGCAAGGTTGCCTGCCTGCCTGAGGATGGTTTGGTTCTCCAACAATCAATCAACAACACCACTACCATACTACCACCTCCAACGCGGAATAAGCTGCCTGACTTTGACTGACTTCCTGCCTGACTGCCCAGAAGGGTGAAAATGCCGGTCGGAGATGAATGATGGTCGCGGGTGACGCGGATGGTTGAGACAAGATCAGCAGATAGATTAGAGTTGACTACTTACTACTCCGTACTCTGTTAATTATACGACAGGCAGATAGATAGATACGTCGGCATGTTGGTCAAACCCGAGAGTCACAATACTACCAAAACTGATAGTATCTCTCGGGCCGGGTCACCCATCAGGTCACCATGAGTAAAACCAAGAGCTAATAATTAATAGAGAGGGAGGGAGGGAAGGGGAGGTGTGAGACGAGCGGGATAAGATAAGCGCCGGGATCAGCCAAGGGCCTGGTGGAACTAGACTAGTTTAGGTAACATGTCTCCAACAACTCGCTGTAATTCCTGATGTTTCGGTGCTCACACGTCCGCCCGGATTCAGTGTGTGAGCGATAGCAATTGGTCATCACCCTGATGAGGTCTGCCAAGTGGTGGCTTCAATTACCGCATTCGTCAGGCTTCTAGAAGATTAATCATCCCCACCTCGTCAGGAAAAAGGTTACGCCGGTGTTTCTTGGTATGTTTCTGATGTTGCAGGTCAGCGTCGCTTTCACCGTTGCCTGTTCCCGAGTCAGAACCCGACCCTCTCTCTCTCACTCTCACTCTCTCTCTTTCTCTCATCTTCCTCCGTTCGGTAAGTTGTGCCCATGGGTGGTGTGTTCCAACTGCCAACCTCCCTCGTGCTGCCGTCCCTTGTGTTCCCCATCCTCGGGACAGTGCATCACGCCAAGTAGTATGGATACCTCCTTACATCCCCATACATTGGATTACACTGTTCAGCCCATTCAGCCTCACGGCTGACCCGGGTGCAAATAAACTTCGCGCCGGACACCCCGAACGTAGTAAGAGGACGGCGTCGATCGGGAACGACGGAGAGGGAGGGAGGGCGGAGGAGGAGGAGCACTAGACTACTTAGTTACTACTACTGCAAGCGCGGCCAGCTGCCACGGGCTAATCATCGGTCCTCGAGTCTGGGGGAAAATGCAGACTAACGCGAATAGCCTTTTTAGCCTTTTCAATCCCGGTTGGGTTTGACCAGAGTGACCACCGGTTACTTGTCCGCAATGGGAACTAGAGTCGGGGTCAAGTCTAATCCCAAACCGGTAAGGTCTGCAGTTCCAACGTCACCCTGGGGCTTAACCCCTGGTGGGCGCTAGTCCTTTTCCGGCTGCCTAGACGGGCTAGGCACTAATATCTGGAGTTTCATTGGTGCAATGGTCCAAGTGGCGGGAGCTTGGTCTCCACGTGGAGAGCAGATAAACTGGCAAACCTTAGCAACCGCCACTCTATCTCATTACCAAATCGTTTCCACTTTTTTTTGGTGGTCACTTTCTGGTTTCTCCATCGTCTGATGGCCACCACAAAACTACGAAACTGGTTGAAATGTTCTTTTTTGCTCCATTCTCGTTGGCCTGTTCCCCTTCGTTTATCAGCTCCTCTGCGGCGGTGCCCGGATTCATCCGACCCTCGCTCTACTCGCTCCCTCAGTCTTGGTGCTCCGTCTGGGCGGACGGTTCTGTGCCTGCGGTGAATTTCCGTCCCGCTCCATTCAAAACCCTCCCTCTTCCCTCTTGTTCCTCTCTCTTCTCCAGACTCACACACCTCTCTCCTTCTCTCTCTTCTTCCTCCTCCCCCCTCTCCCCCCAAACTCACACCCTAAGGCAACCGGTGTGTGACAGGGCACTGTGTTTACTCACTCTACCCTCCTCCACCCAACCGCCACTACTACTAACTCACCTCTGCCCTCTCATACTACATTTTCATTTTATTCCTATATAACAACAACAACATCATCATGGGTTACGGTGACGAGATCTCCGGCACGGACAACAAGTCCCAGAATGTCATGGGGGGTGAGAAGTATGGTGGTGCTGCCCAGTTTGACGGTGACCTGGTGGAGAAGATGAGCGAGGGCGAGCGGAACATCTACGAGGCCGGTATTGAAAAATATAACCGTCTGGGATGGAAGCGCCTGACGGTCGTGCTGATCGTCGAGGCCATTGCGCTGGGAAGTTTGTCCATTCCTGGCAGTTTCGCTACCCTCGGTATGGTGGCCGGTGTCATCTTGACCGTGGGCCTGGGTTTTGTCGCCATCTACACCAGTTACGTGGTCGGTCAGGTTAAGCTGAAGTTCCCCGACGTCGCCCACTACCCCGAGGCGGGACGCCTGATGTTCGGCCGGGTGGGTTACGAGATTGTCTATGTGATGCTGGGTCTGCAATTGCTTTTCCTGACGGGCTCGCACTGTCTGACGGGAACCATCGCCTTCATCAACATTACCGAAAGCGGCGTCTGCTCCGTCGTGTTCGCTGTTGTCTCCGCCATCATTTTGCTGCTCTTCGCCGTGCCCCCCAGTTTCGCTGAGATGGCCATTCTGGGCTACGTCGACTTTGTCTCCATCATCGCCGCCATCCTGATCACCATGATCGCCACGGGCATCACGGCCTCCGATTCCACGGCTGGTCTTTCCGGGGTCAACTGGTCCGCTTGGCCCAAGGAAGGCATTACCTTCACCGACGCCTTCATTGCCGTTACCAACATCGTTTTCGCCTACAGTTTCGCCATGTGCCAGTTCTCCTTCATGGATGAGATGCACACCCCCAAGGATTACGTCAAGTCCATCTGGGCCCTGGGTCTGATCGAAATTGTCATCTACACGCTGACGGGTGCGCTGATCTATGCCTTTGTTGGTCAGGATGTGCAGAGCCCCGCCTTGCTGTCTGCGGGCAGTATGGTCAAGCGTGTGGCCTTTGGTATCGCGCTGCCCGTTATCTTCATCAGTGGCTCGATCAACACGGTGGTGCTGGGCCGCATGGTCCACGGGCGCATCTTCAAGAACTCGACCATCCGCTTCATCAACACCAAGATGGGCTGGATCACCTGGCTGGCGCTGATCACCGTCATCACCTGGGTGGCATTTGTGATCGCCGAAGTTATTCCCTTCTTTTCGGATTTGCTGTCCATCTCTTCTTCCCTCTTCATCTCGGGCTTCACCTTCTACTTCCCCGCGCTGATGTGGTTCTTGCTGGTGCGCGAGGGCAAGTGGAACACGCCCAAGAACCTGATGCTGGGGGCACTGAACCTGTGCTGTTTGATTATTGGTCTGGTGACGCTGGGGGCTGGTACCTATGCCAGTGTCAACGACATTGTAAGAGCCCTCTGTTCTTCAATTCCTACATTTGTATCTGATGCTAATTCATTTTTTTCAGATTCTCAACTACCGCAGCGGATCCGTGCGTGGTGTGTTCACTTGCGCTGCTCCGGAGTAAAGCATTTCTTGTGTGATTAATTCGATGGGGAGGCGACTCCGACCGGGGCCAACCCTCCTCCCCTTGCAAATACCCCCTCCACTGCATTTGCATTTGATGTACATATGACTCGATGGTTATGATTTTCTGTGTGTGAATACATTTACGAGCGCCCTGTTGATACACGAGCGGGTCTTTTTCTGATCATATTTGCTCCTCATGGCTTGCCTTGAACACTCAATATTCTCTGCACCAGCACTATACCTCCCCATGTTCATTTTTATTTTCATTCAATTTTTTTTTTTTCAGCGATAGATCAAGACCCTCCTCGCAATAGAGTTCTAACAACATTATCATTATCTTACTTTCCTCTACTTGTATACAGCTTGATTAAGCCTCGTATTAGGGAGATAAGCCTTGTGGTGGCGTTGAATTGCCCAGTGGATCGAGTCCAGGTTCAAGGTTTGGGCGAATGTCCGGATGACGCGGGGAGGGCGGAGGTCCATGCCACCGCGGGCGACATTGTAACGTCACAACCACGATCCCCTATCCGGAGGAACCGATCGAACATGAGAAGAGTGGAAGAAGAGTGAGCACGCCATCGGATCATTATTCCCGCTGATGTTGCGATGGATGGATCCAGCGGGGATATCCATGTCATGATGTAGTGGGTGTGATCGCCGCTGAGGTGAGATGGGCTGATCCGACAGAGAATACTACTTGCTACCTTACTACTGCGTGATAGATCGACATGATGATGGTGACACTTGCATTATTGCTACTGGACAATACAGTAATAGTATCACCCAGTCTCACTGCATGATGGTCTGGTGGTGTCCGTTGTTCCCCAACCAACATCATCAGTGCGTACCCTAAGTGATAATGAGATCAATATATAATTGTACCTAGTAGTAGTTTTCGTGCCAGTGGCAATAGTAATCAGCCACTTCTTTAGCCACCAGTGGATAATTACTCCCTTGCGACATATAAGGCGTCCAGTTAAGCTTCCACTATCCCCATCTTGGATGATAGCCTTCCTCACTGGATCATACCATAAAATAGCATCTCCATCTGCCGACCAGTTGCCGGGATTAGTCATTATAAAAGAATCATGTGATCTGGGCGCCCACCACCTGAGTCATTCAGAATTATACAATGTGCATAACTAATGCATAAACATATTAACAATGAATAATGATTTGGTTTCTCTCCTTAATTATTCATCTTGTTCTGCTCTCGTGCGTCTCCTTTTTCCTCTCCACCACCCTTAGGCATTAATATATTCTATATAGCTACGGGCCTTCGGATCTATTCTTATCCCCTCCTATACCTATCCTGAGTTATAAAGCCCTATAGGGACACCACACCCGTAACTACAAAGTACAATAAACCAGTATAGGTTTCACCTCCCAATATGAGATCCATCAACTTGACATCCGATCGACACTCGCTAGCTGAAACCCTGCCAATCATTTCCCCCTCGGCTGCCCCGTATCCCCAGCTGGAGCTGCTATTTCTATCATCCGGCCTCCGCATGTCTCACTTCAACACCTCCATCATCATGCCCTCGCCAGCTTGTAGGCCATCTATATAAACCCCGGGCTACTCCGGGTCGGAGCTGTCCTCTTCATGCTCTTTCCATCATAGCAATCCCAACTCCATCTCCCGCCGCTCTTTTCACAATTCCAGCGCCATCGCCATCATGAAATTCACATTCGCCGCCATCACTGCCTTTGCTGCCACAGCACTGGCCCAGAATGTTCAGATTGCCTCTCCCAAGGCTGGCCAGACTGTCCAGGCGGGACAGAAGGTGATTGTCCAGATTGAGCGTCCGGTAAGCCCTGCATCGCTGTTATTCCCGACCTTGAATGGTGCAAAATGTGTCAATCGGACTAACCAGATGTTTCGCTGATAGACTCCCCCCACCAACGTCGAGGAAATGGCCATCGCCATCGGCCTGCAGTCCTGCGCCTCGACCACCTGCTACCCGGCTTCGGAGGTCTTGGGCCAGGTTCTGTACAATGGCGCCTTTGACCCCGAGTACCACGAGTGGTACTTGCCTCAGTACCAGAACTTCACCGTCACTATTCCCGAGGGCACTGCTTCGGGTAAGGCGGTGCTGGGTGTCGCTCATGCCTCCCTTATTGGGGTAAGTTGAATGTCATTCCGATTATTGGATATCTGCTGATTTGATTGCCCTGTAGGCTTCATTTGAGCCGTACCTCCAGACCCTCAGCCAGAACATCACGATCGCTTAGGTTGGTGGTGTAGATGTACAAAGGGGGGTGGCTTGAGGGAGATATATCAAAATGTCTAGGATATATTCTCGCCTAGTTGATAAGACTGTGTACATAGCAACTCATAAATCAAGTTGAGCAACTCTTATACCAAGAACAGTACGCGCAATCTGCACCCGATGATATAGCTCGTCCCGGATGGTGGTGATTTAGCGCCAATCACGCCATCCCTTGCATTTCGCTTCCACGACAGATCGGCATCGAGCATCAACAGGACTCGCATTGTCCAATCGATGAGTTAAGTGATAGTATCTCAAGTGGGGTGGTGGTGTCTTTCAAAGAATACATAGATAAAGAGCAGACCTTCGCGGTCCCGCTACATTGTAAATAAACCACATTATTCTACAACCATGAAAGGACTCTCACTCCTCGCCTTCGCCTCTCTGGCGCAGGCGTCCATTGACTCCTTTGCAGCAATAGGCAAACCAGATAGCCAGAATGTCCTACAGGACCATCATGTATCCCATCACACTTCCGGCAGTCGTCCCAACATCGTCTTCATCCTCGTCGATGACCAGGACCTGCAAATGGACTCCATCCACTATACTCCACGCATCAACCACTACCTCGCCAGCCAGGGCGCCTTCTACCGCAACCACTTTGTCACCACCGCCTTGTGCTGTCCTTCACGAGTAAGTCTCTGGACAGGCAAGCAAGCGCACAACACCAACGTCACTGAAATCTACCCCCCATACGGTATACCCCTCAACCCTATCCCAACTACCAATACCCAAAGCACTAACCAGAAACAACAGGAGGATACCCCAAATTCGTCGCCGAAGGCCACAACGAGAACTGGCTTCCTCTCTGGCTCCAAGCAGCCGGCTACTCCACCTACTACACAGGGAAACTCTTCAACGCCCACACCGTGGAAAACTACAACGCTCCCTTCGTGACGGGCTTCAACGCCTCCGACTTCCTCCTAGACCCGTACACATACCAGTACCTTCGTCCTCACTATCAACGTAACCAGGACCCTCCAACCAGCTACGAGGGTCAACATACCGTCGAGGTAATCACTAAAAAGGCACTCGGATTCCTCGACGATGCTATCGCCGGCGATGAACCATTCTTCCTCACCGTCGCCCCAGTGGCGCCGCACTCCAACTTGAATATGACAGACGAAACGGACACCACGACATTCCGCTTCTCTCCTCCTATTCCACTCGACAAACATAAGCATTTGTTTCAGGATGCTCAGATCCCTCGAACCCCTAACTTCAACCCTGATCATCCTAGTGGAGTCAGCTGGGTGCGGTCCCTCCCGCAGCAAGATGCTGAGAGTGTGTCATATAACGATGAGTTTTACCGCGATAGACTCCGTTCGTTGCAGGGTGTGGATGAACTCGTTGAGGAGATTGTTCTTAGACTTGATGATGCGGGTATCCTGGATAATACGTATATTTTCTATACCTCGGATAATGGGTACCATATTGGTCAGCATCGGTTACACCCTGGTAAGGAGTGCGGGTTCGATGAGGATATTCGGGTACCGATGTTTGTTAGGGGACCGAGAGTGCCGAGAGGCGTGGAGGTGAGTGCGGTGACGACGCACATTGATTTGGCGCCGACGATTCTGGATATTGTGGGTGGTGAAGCAGAGGGTGAGCTGGATGGGGTGGCGATTCCGTTGACAACAAAGGAGATTCATGCTGCGGATATGGATGGGGGCAGACATGAACATGTTAATGTTGAGTATTGGGGGTGGGCTGGGTTTGAGGGTGCGTTTGGACGGGATGGTGAGTATTGTCCTGCCTTTTACTGCATGTGAGGGACATGCTAATGGGGTATGACAGAGAACGGTGGCCCTGCTACCTTCACCAATAACACCTACAAGGCATTGAGGCTGATCAGCCCCGACTTTAACCTCTACTACTCTGTCTGGTGCAGTGGCGAGCACGAACTCTACGATTTGACAGTAAGTCAGCCCTATCATTACATCACTGCCATGTACTCTACTGACACATGTCCAGACGGACCCCTACCAACTCCACAACCTCTACCCAAACCTAGCAGCATCCAGAATAGGTTCCTACTCCGCCGTCAAAATCTCCACCCGTCTTGATGCCCTGCTTATGGTGCTCAAGTCGTGCAAAGGAGACACTTGCATCCAGCCATGGCGGACGCTGCACCCTTACGGCGATGTGCATAGCTTGCTTGATGCGTTGGATGACACGTTCGATGCGTTCTATGTCCGTCAGGTACGCGTGCAGTTTGGCTGGTGCGAGCATGGATATCTGCTCGAGGCCGAAGGGCCGCAGGTGCCGCTGGCTTATCGGCATACCAGGTGGAGTGATTGGGTTTAATGCTCTGAGTACTCGGATGATCTCAAGAAGCAAAGTCAACGACAACAGCGATGCCTGGGAAATCAAATACAGTAAAATAAAGGGTGGTTTGTAGATATTAAATCCCAGATACCTGAGCGTGATATCATAGAAGATCATGTTTCATGCTTTTACAGCTCATAAACCTTTCTTCAATTGGAACTTCGTAAAGCTCCCAACGCTTACAGCCGACTGCCCTTCCCCGGCTCACTCACCAACTTCACCTTCTGCAGCGCATTGCCATCCTTGAACCCCTTCATCAACTCATTCGACCCCTTCTCCCCAGCCCCCAACTTCCTCCACTTCACCAACTCCAACAATTCCGACTGCACTCCCTCCACCCGATCCACTACCAATTGTCCCAACACCGGCAGGAATTTGAACCCATGGCCACTACCACCAGTAGCCACCATCAAACCCTTCTTCCCGGGCACCCGATCAACCACCCAGTGATTATCATACGAGTCCGTATACCAGCACAACCGCGTCTGAGAGATCCCTATTCCCGCCTCCTTGAGTTCAGGTATATACCGATCCAGGAAACCTTGAATAACTGAGACAGACTTTTCTGGTAATCCCGACACAGACGGAGCCGTCCATTTCGTGATCGGAGCGCTGCGCACCTGTCCGTCTAACTGAACCTGCGGATGCGTGTATTTCGTCCCCCGATAACCGATCTTCAGCACTCCCCGGTCATCTAGGGGGAAGCCATACAGATTGCCGTTTTCGCCGCTGCGCACGTTCCATTGGAAGACGGGAAAGTTAGATGCCGAGAATCGTTGGCGGAGTGGAGAACCCTCCGGGATTTGGATCATCGCTACAGACCCCGCGGTGGTTTCGCAGAGCCCGTCCATTTCTGGGACGAGGGTGGGTGTCCATCCGCCGCAGGCAACAATAATTAAGGCTGCCGTATGATGCTTGCCATCGGCGGTGCAAATTCCGGTTATTTCGCCATTGCATTCGAGGAGACCCTCGAAGCGACCAGCCTGGCGGTCTAAGACGAGCTTGACGCCTAGTTTCTCCGCTAGATGGAGTGCGTAGCGACATGCCTTGTCGGCGTAGACAAATCCCCCGATCATGTCGAGGTATCCGCTTGGTTGTTGTCCGTCTCGCGATAGGTGGAAGGGGTCAACTGCGTAGCCATAGCCGTCTGCTTTGGCTCGGGTCGCTTCTTGCGGATTGGACGCAAATAGGTACTGAGTGTGCCCGAGGCCGGCCTTGGTCATGTTCTCTACCGAGGCCTTTTCGAAGGGGTTCAGGCCAGCTGCATCGCCGTGGTCACCGAAATGGTAGTTGCCGCAGTTGACATAGATGCGTTCCTTGCTTGTCATTCGAGGGGGGAGAGTTGTCCCTTTGGCGAGGGTATCGTTCCAAGCCTCCCATGCCTTGATTGCTTCCAGGGTGAAGTTCTGGTACCATGTTTCGTGCCCGTAGGCAGCCCTTATGATCTTGTTGCAATCTGAAGCTCGCCATTAGTATGAAACATACGGTTGGTGCTATGAGACTACCTGCAGATGCGGCATCGCAGCCGCGATCAAAGTCGTAAAGCGTCTCGTGGTAGGGCTGGCGATCGAAGACGGTGACGTTGTGGTATCCCCTCCGGACCAGATGAATGGCGCTGGAGAGGCCGAACACGCCCGCGCCAACAATGGCGATCGGGGCGGTCTTGTCGACAGGAGCAGACATGGTAAATGTACGGCAGATACACAGTAACTGATGCACGCTTATCGGGACCGGTGCAATTTATAGTTATGGATTGGTTCTGACAGTGGCGCTGCCAAGCTACTGATAGGATAAAGTTGGTCGTGCGGAGAAGCTGGACACCCCCACCCTTAAATGCTGGTCACACTGATAACGCGGGGCTGCTGCAGACACGGGATGGATGGACCTTCCTGGAAGGAGTGAGGACGATGGTGATGATACCACAAGGACGAAGATGATGTGTTCCAGAGAGGGGTTATCTATCATCTCATCGCTGGCATCGGGCTGGCCCGCCTGGGCTTCCATTTGCGGCAACCTAACCCTGATATGCGTTGGATTTACTCCTCACGGCGGAATGATACGAAGGGGGGCCTGTTTGATGCCATCTTCCATCTTATCTGTTGCTGGCATCAGGATCGATAAGTCACGAAGTCGATATGCCATGTGATCCTTGACTTCGACAACGAAGATGATAGTGTAGTGAAGCATATATCCTCGGGCTGATCCCGATTGTCCATCGAGCGCACTCTTTCGAAGACAGAAAGCCCCTCGCAATTATCTGAGGCGTATAGTTGACCACTATCGCACTGTAACATTCACCAAAGCCAGCCATGGACACGCAGAAGGATGACTACAAGTCACACGCTGTCGCAGAAGAAGCAGGTGTCGTGGTAGGAGACTCCATCCCCATCGACGCCGCAGCGGAGCGGTCGGTCGTGCGCAAGCTGGACTTCCGGTATTTCCTCCATCCTCTTGCCTGCTAGAGAAATGCTCATTTGCAGGCTGCTTCCGGTCCTGTCGCTCATGTACTTCTTCAACTCCCTCGACCGCTCCAACCTGGGAAATGCCAAGACAGATGGCCTCGAGAACGATCTTCACCTGGTCGGAAATCAGTATAATGTCATATTGGCTGTCTTCAACGTCACTTTCTGCTTGTTTGACCTGCCGTCCAATTTGATGTTGAAGAAATTTAGCGGAAAGGTGATGCTGCCGACAATGATGATAGGATGGTGGGTTACCTTTCTAGTATATCTGATCCCGCTAACCACAGCCAGGGGTTCCATCACACTGCTGCAATGCGCCGTGTTCAACTTTGCAGGCCTGTTAGTCTGCCGTTTGATCATGGGGATCTTCGAAGCAGGGTTCTTTGGTAGGTGAAAGCTTCCGCTATTGACCTGCTTGCTGACCGCACCAGCTGGAGTGATCTTCTACCTCACACAGTTCTACAAACGCAACGAGATCGCCTTCCGACTGAGCATCTTCTACGGCATGGTCACGATCGCTGGTGAGTATCCCTGCTTTGATACCTGATCCTTCTGACGTCTCTAGGTGCCTTCTCTGGCCTCATCTCCTTTGGCGTCTTCCAAATCAAGCACCACCTCCCAGGCTGGAAGTACCTCTTTCTCATCGAAGGTGGCGCCACCCTAATCATTGCATCCTTCTCGCTTTGGTGGCTCCCTGCAAGCGGCGCTCAGTGCCACTGGTTCAACGAAGCTGAAGCTCGCGCGGCCCAAATGCGCCTGCTGCAGGACGGGTCGGTGCGAACGGGCGAGAAGCTCTCAATCACCGAAGCCTTGGCGGCGCTGAGTGACTGGCGTGTGCTAGCATGGGCTGTCAGCTGCTTCTGCTATGGCGTCGCCCAGACCTCCGTTAGCAATTTCCTACCGCAGATGGTGGCTCTCCTGGGGTATTCCACCATCAAGACGAATCTCTACACGGTGGCGCCGTACTGTGTCGGCACGGTCGTGCTATGGATTATCTGCAAGTCATCAGATCACTTCCGGGAACGTTCCATACATTTGGCAGGCTCGCTGATGATCACCTTTGTCGGGTATATCATCTTGATTGCGGTGGACGCGTCAGAGCACCAAGGTGTTGCCTACTTTGCTTGCTTTCTCCTGGCAGCCGGTGCTTTCGTGCCTAGCTCTGTCTTTCATAGTTGGCACACCAACAATGTCACCGACGAGTCGCAACGTGCTGCGACTGTAGGATTCCTGGTGGGCGCGGCCAACTGTGCTGGCATCCCGTCCAGTCTGGCATTCAAGGCAGATACAGCCCCGCGATATAAGCCGGCGCTAATCGTCAACTGCGCCTTTCTTCTTTTCGGAGTGTTGGTGATCCTGGGGATGGGAACATATTTCCGCTACGATAACCGGCGCCGCGATCGCGAGCAAGGAGTGAGACTCACCGCGGCGGACGTGTCGACCAAGTCGCTGGTGGGCGGATGGAAGGATCCGAATTGGCGATGGACCGCATGAGGTCAGATATTGCAGACTATCCTGTTGTTTTGGCTTTGTCATACGGCGATATGTAACCATGGGTGTGCCCGTAATGGCAGAACAAGGATCGTTGACGTCGGCGTAGTAAGAACCAATAAACTGGCTGAGACAAACTCATTCAGCAGTCCACTGTTTCAAGCTAATTCCCTGAGCGCGATAAACTTTGATAAGCGTCTATACTATTCAATCGGACAAAGAATGATGCTTCCATTGTTACTGGCTGCAATAAGCCTCAGCCACCTCGCGGAGGGATCACCCGGACGTCCGAGCTGACTGGGGTGTACGACCTCAAAACCGGACAGCTTGATTACGGCGACAGGGGTTGAGCCAATATATCCGTACAGCGTGTTTCCCAATGGACGACCGTTAGGGCGGCTGATGCGCCCCATGATTCGCCGGAGATGACCTTATCGGGGCCTATCCTGAGCTGTTCGAAAGGCTGACAGGCACCAGGGATATGCAAGCCATAGCAACCCCAAAAGTGATATCCATGTTTCCCCCCTTCTCCTTTTTCTTCTCCTCTATGGACCGTATTGGTTCCATGCCCAATCATAGTTTCCTTCCCTCATGGCTGCCAGCGAATACACGCCTCTACTCGAACCCTCGAAGCAGCCGCAAGAGCGGTCATCGCGATGGCGGGTACTGGCTTTGATCTGTTTCATTATCCTCGTTCAAGACTTTGCCGAGTATCTCTCTCAGGCGCCCCAGACTGAAGTCTGGCTCGAGATTGTCACTCGTAAGTTCTGTCCCTTAGGACAGGATGGGCCGGAATGCCAGATGGACAGCGTGCAGAGGGAGGTGGCTCTCCTACAGGGTTGGAAGGATACGCTGGAGCAGGTGCCGGGTAGAGATCACTTTCTTCATTTATCAGGGCTCGACTGACATGTCTTAGGTATATTGTTCGCGGTGCCATACGGCGTGCTGGCCGACCGGATCGGACGTCGGCCGGTGTTGCTTCTATGCGCGGTGGGATTCACGCTGAGCGATGCGTGGACCAAGGCTGTCAGTGAGCGCGGATCCTATAAATTAGAATCTTTTAGGTCTCAATCACTGATGCGGTTGATTACCGTCCAGGCTGGTTCTCCGATCAGCTCCCGCTGCGACTGATCTGGCTTGGTCCGATAGCTCAAGTGTTGGGTGGTGGCACGCAGGTAGCCACCTCCATGATGTATGTCATTCTTGCTGATCTGTTCAGCGACGAAGAACAGTAAGAGACAACCTCCCTATTAGTAGAGGATTGCCTAACTCACAAAGTCCAGGATCACAGCATTTCTCTACGTATCGGCTACGGTGCTCGTCAGCGAGATCCTGGCCACTCCGCTTAGTGCCCTCCTCATGACGAAGAACATATGGCTACCGTATCTACTATCACCTGTTTTCAATGCCGCTGGTGGTCTACTCCTGTTTCTCTTACCGGAGACATTACCACAGACCCCACCCGGCCAACCGTCTTCATCGGAGCAAGCATCACAACGACAAAGTTTACAGGGGCGCATCAGAGCTGCAGTTGACGAGCTGGGCCAGTCAATCGCTGTGATCTGGCGGCATCGCCCGGCGCAGCTTCTTCTGGTGGTGTTCTTTATTGCGTATCTGGGAATGCAGGTAATGAAACTGCTTCTGCTCTTCGCCGTCGACCGATTTCATTGGACGATTGCGCAGGTGAGTGGGACCGGGATAAATCACGATATGACCAGACCTAACATTTCCTTTATAGGCCAGCTTCCTCATACCCGTGCGAGGATTTACCAGACTACTCCTACTTCTCGTAATCCTGCCAGGTATATCGCACTGGCTCATAGAGCGACGGCGAATGTCTCCATTAACCAAGAACACTAGACTGGCTCTGACGAGTAGCGCTTGCATGGGCGTGGGATGTCTGCTAATTGCGCTGTCCAGCCATCCAGCGGGCACAGTTTTGGGGCTGGTAGTGTATGCGCTTGGGTCAGCGATGCATCTATTTGCTCGGCGCATTATCACGTCGCTCGTAGACGCGCATCACATGGGTACGCTGTATACGGCGATTGCAGTGATGCAGGGAATCGGAGTATTGGTGGCCGGGCCGATGATGGCGACGGCGTATGGCTGGGGACTGGCAAGGGGTGGAGTGTGGACGGGGGCGCCGTTTTTGCTGGTGAGTGGGCTTTATGGGGCGGCTGGGTTGGCAATCCTCCTGGGAAGTTGGGAGGGCCGCAAAGACGATCTGGAGGATGGTCAGTGAGAAAGCTGTGGAAAGCCGCGAGACTATTGGCTAGGACATACACATCATCCCTACTTTTCATAGCACTTATAGTCTAGCACAAGATAAGCAACTGTGGTACCTGGTTTGACTGAAGCTTGACAGTTTTAGTCCATTATTGAAGCACTGGACCGATCACTAGAGGGGGATAAAAATAGATCCCCTATAGTAAATACGTCTCGGGGATCGTCGATAGTTACCGATCCCCCTGCCGTTTTGAGGGGGTGCGAACATTGTCTGCAAATGAAAATCAATCCCAGATGGCTTGATGTAGACTGACATCCCATGAAGCGAGGTTGAGTCCAATGGGAAAGTTGCATAATCCCGTCGTCTTGAATGTCTCTGATGGATGTTGCGATGAAGAAGAAAACCAAAGATTGAGGGAGATTGTGGGTGCCTGGCCACTAGGCCTGTTCGGGTGGATTTGCTGCCTTATTGGCCTCACCCGCTCACCTGATCGCTAACCTGATCGAATCTTCCCATTCTGAATAACTTCAAAAACCTCTTCTCTCTTCCTTCATCTCAATCGAATCAAATACCAGAAGGACAATCCACGTTCAGCTCACTTTTCACGCACCAACTCGGCATCTACATACATGTTCTGCTTGTCAGGATGATCTGGATGATCATGAAACCCACCGCCAATCACTGCCACTTGCACTGTGTCCGATCCTTGGAAATCGCCGTCGGAGCCTGATGGGCTTCATTCGCCAATGACGCGTCTTACTCCCCGGGCTAGCGGCCACTAGCCCATCTATCGGACTCCATCCATGGCTTCCATCCGCGAATCCAGCCGCCGTTTCGCCCAGCCCGGCCCCCACTGGTCCTCGGTCGGTTCCTGTTTCAAGGCTATTTTTTGCTCCTGGCCTTTTTCTCTCCCTCTCTCCTGACCCACCACACGTCCAGTCCAGGCTAATTTGATTCCCGACGCCGCCGCCGCCGCTGCCTCGCTCATCGCTCTTTCTCCTGACCGTTGCTTATCCTTCCACTGGACCAGTCCGTCTTTCTCCTTGCCCGTCCTTACTACCTCCACCAACATACACTCGTTCCAACGCTTTGTCTCACCTTGCTTTCTTTTGATCTCAGTCGCTCATCATGCAGTTGAAGTCCATCCTTTTCGCTTTGGCTTTCAGTGCCTTCGCCCAGGCCGCTACTATTCATGGCTACTCCGAAAAGGATTGCAAGGGCGGCAACCCATCGGATTCGAGTAGCTCGAAAACGGATACTTGTCTGACCTTGGATTCGAGCAGTTCCAAGTCTCTTAAGGGTTCACCTGGCGACTATGTCCTCACGGCGTTTGCGGAATCGGATTGTAATGGCAACGGCTTTGCCCTGCCGCCCGGCAAGTGCATCAACGGCGACAAGTTCACTACCTACGAGGCATGTGCCCTGAAATGGATCTATTACGGGTTCCCCTGGGTTTGCTAACAGGACCAAACTATTTAGGTCCAATTTATTCCCATCGCCAAGCGAAGCAACGCAACGGCCCTGCTGGAGTTGTACGCCGACTACTACGCTGAATTTCCCGAGGAGGCCGAGGAGCTTAAACGCCAGCTGAACGAAGCGTAGGGGCAGCAGATGGACGCCACTGTACAATGAACTTGTTGGATTCTGCATAGTTGAATGACCCGATTTTTCTTTTTGAAGTCTTTGGAGTTTGGGATACCATATCTGCGACATTATTACTAGCACCATGGCACGGATGACAATATAAGCTATTCTCGTTTCCACTGGAGTCATATGAGAGGAACAACTGAGTTGGCAGCTGATCGGTTGGATTGAAAACCTGAATTGCCATGTTGCAGATCGCATGGAGGCCACTGCGATGGAACCGATCTGAGCGGAAATCACATGACTTGCTCATTTCTGGACTTCATGCTTTTAGCACGCCATTTATCGTAGCTCCAATACATGAGATGGCCTGGAAAAGCGATCTAACAAAACTTGGTGAGCCGGCCTAGGAATGGCACCCTCCAGCGCTACTCCAGTCACTGCATGTCTTAAGAAGTGAAGAATAATCGTGTCCCATGGATGCTAAGCTTGGAATATGTAGGAGCGACTGATGGCTTTTGTGAACCGTCGAGAAGACATTTAGAATCCTATCACTATTGTCACTGTGGACAAGATGGTGCAGACAGCAGAATAGTTGTAACTGGACTTTACTATTCCAACCACCGACGGGGCTACAATCAAGATCACAGCATCATCGCATAAGCGGATTGATTTCAAATTCAACTACTGAGAAATCATAACTTCCATTCTGGGTTGAGTTCAGACAAAGAAGCCAGCAACAAATGAACACGATCACAAGGCAATCTTGCGTGAATAGGCTTGTCTCGGCTGATAAATGCTACAGCCTAATCAGACGTCTAGCACAGCAGCGCCGACCATTCCTCCTGAGGTCCAGTATACTCAGCAGTTGGATCCGCCAACCACCACAGCCGATCGGGCGAGGTGAGAATCATATACGCACTGATGATGTTCATGCAGCTGCAGTCCGTATACTTCTTCTCATACGCCTTTCCGATGGCCGGCACCCGCTCCTGCCAGGTCATCGCATCGTAGCCCCAGCACCTCGGACACTCCTTGAAATGTAGGACACAGTGCTGGAGCAGCTCATCGTAGCGTTGCGGGTTCTGGCACCGGTCTCGCAACGAATAGTTTCCTGGCTGGTCGCTGCGTCCCACTGCCTTCAACATCGGGTTCATGGCATTGAGCACCGCATCGCCGTACGGGTCCACCTCAGACCCAGGACTATTCTTGCGCGGTGGCATCAACTTGTCCAGCAACAACCCGGTCTGGTACCGCGCCATGTAAATCTGCCAGGCCAATTCACGGCCCGCCAGATGAATGGCCCACAGGGCGCCGTTGTCCAGCGCCCACGCCCACACATAAATGCAGAATCGTCGCACCATGGCCGTGCCCGGCACTTCTTGGTGCACGCTGACGATCGTCAACAGATTGTAATACTCCTTGGCCATATTATCATGCCGATAGTCGCAGATATCATGCATCACAGTGGACGCAAACGAAATGGCATCCACTTCCTCGTCCGTGCCGATCAGCGGTTGTTCCAGCTGCGCATGCAGGGCTAATGCACGGCCCGCCGAGTTGATCAACCGGTAGCTGATGCTCCGCCGCTCGTCGTCGGGGAACTTCAACTCTGTCGCTTTAGGGTGCAGCACGTCCAGATACACGGATTGCACGCACATCAGCCAGGCATCCATGATCTTGCGGTGCGGGCCGGGTCCGTGGTCTCGGTGGACGTGCTCAATGTATTCGCTGACGCGCTGCGTGCAGATGTCCAGCACCTCGGGAAGCTCGCCCAGGAAGTGGAGGTAGTCTGGGAAGCAGGCCAGCACGCCGGCGGTGCAGCTTCCGTGCACGCATTCGTGGCAGAGCTTGGTGTTGTCTGACAGACACCAGGTGAAGCCGTAGACTTGCTCTGCCACGGCGTGCCAGAAGGGGGTATCTGGGACATCGGGGAAAGATTCTCGGAAGCAACGAAGAAGGTATTTACCACGAGGCAGAAAGGCCAGACGGCTGGAGCTGCCGTGGCGAGGAGCTCGGGATCAGGAAGGTCCTTCAGATCCCGGGTCCAGGCCAGACATTCCTGGAAGATGGCCGCCCGCATGTGTGCGTCATAGATGCCCACGGGATTGCGAGCATCGAACAATTGCAAGCCAATCATGGGGTTCCAGCTCTTGCGGAGTTCAGTCACGATCTTCATGTCTTCAGAGAGCTGACCGGATACCTTCTCGATGGGAGGGTAGAGGTCAGGCCCAAAGAGAGCAGTTTGAGTGGCAGTGGCCATTGCGAGTGCAGGGAAAGGAAAGAGGTAGAGTATTCGATGGATATAACAACTAAATTGAATTCTGGTGCTTAAGTAATTGTGAGAGTTGAATCTTGATGCTTAGGTCGTAAAGGACAGTCCATGAGCGTCCTTATATACCTTTTCCTCGAGCTCTCCGGAGGCCAACTGATACCAATGACGTCTCAATGGCGAAAAGCGCTTTGACAATGAACCGATACTTGATTGCTGTACCGCGATAGAATAGGTATACACCATCGGCCAGAATAATTTGCAGAAAGGATTGTGTTGGCTTGGAAGGGTGGTTGTCGCACGGCCCTGAGGGGAACATACAGTATCCCGTTGTGGCAACTCGAGTGAGCGTGGACTCCACCAGGGCATGCGGTACTAGTACTAGGATAGTGTAGAATTGCAGCGAAAGTCTACGGATGGAGGACAAAGCTACTTGAGGGATGACGCCTTCATCTCCAGGTAGGTCCGAGAGTTACAATGCTGATTGTTACTATATCCAGTATTGTCTGAGAATCCCTACGAGTCTTATGATATTGTGCTTCAGCCTAGTCCTGTCCACAGATGCTACTGTCTTTGTTGTTGCCTCGCACAGAGCTATCTACCTTTGGTGTAGTGGCTGCTGAAGCTATCGGAGAAATACGCTGCTTGGTGGTGGATGAGGGCCATAATGTGCTCGGTGATAGGCACACAGAAGCTGCATAGCCATGTGCACAACATGGAAAATTTGATGAAAGTACGGTGAATGAAGCAGTGTCAATCTAAACGGACATTCTCGGAGAAGATGCAGTCGCATCACAGCGCTTTCCTTGAAAGGTTCTCTAACTCATTCTGGTAACTCTAAACATCATACGGGACAGGCCAGGTTGGTGTCATGCGGATGTCAGGGAAACCTACAGCAACCCAACGGTACAGTAGGTCCAGGAAGAGAAATGTATTAGGGGGCGCTCTATCAAGTTTCCATGAATCAGTAAGTTAGCATCTGATGTAATCTACTGCTCTACGGAGGATCATTGGATTAAAGGGCACAAAGGATCATCACTAAAGCTCTTGTGCCTCTGATTGAACCTTGAAATTCTCTATTAGGCTTAGAAATCACAGAGGGGGCTACAGGAAGTGGGGTTTGGGCGTGGGATTCATCTGTCGACTGAAATCCACAATTTCGATGACAAATTCCATTGGCACATATCTCTTTTCTGCCCTCAGTAGCTGTTAGGTATCGATTGGAGTGCTAGGTTCCTTTACATGCAATGGAGAACCTTCAGTGCTCAGAGTCGTACCAGACCGATATTTTCGTTGCCCTGTCTATAATCAGGTCGCCTGAATCAGAACACTTTAGGGTATACAGGCAGACATGAATCAGAATGAGCGCTACACGAGGTGTAAAGGAAACTTTGGTGGGGGTCTATAGTCCACGCGCACCAATACCAAGTGGCCTTTGCTAATGGCAACTATGGTATGTGGTAATCCTTTCTATTTCAGGGAATCTGTAGTGATCATATCCCGAGATGTGTCAAAATTCCTATTTAATTACGCTCATGATTCAGGTTTCATCGAGTATACTGCATATATCAGGATTTCTCATGTCATGCTGTCCGAGGAACGGCGCAATCAGTGTCTGAAATCAGGTTATTCAGTTCGCAACAGCATATAGTCTGCAGTATAGATGCAACAGACCCAGTTGCCCTTACATGCTTCCGTATTCAACCGTTGACTGACCACATGTTTATCCATAATTCTGCGTCTAGAACCTGTTTCTGCATCCTGCCGGGCTGTATTCTGGCCAATGGTGTGTGCGATAAACATCTGTCTTCCAACGGTCGTCTTGCAACGGGCCAAATCCCGAGGGAATGTACTTCTGTCTTGCAGCGCGCATTGAAGCGTCACATTAGCCCTCACTTTGTTACGAAAGTGCGGATCAGCACATTGCGGTGAAGATCTACGAGGTAGAGTAGCAGAATGAGATGCAGGCAGCTCCCAGCCCTTCTCGAACGAGCTGGAAAGTCCGAGAGCACGAAAGACGGACTTCCCCATCAACTCCGCAGATAATCATACGGACATTTCCCTCTTCTTATCGGTGGAGACCCAGTGGGGTTCGATTGTTTGGAACACCTCTATGTTACGGGGAAGATAGGAAACTTGGTTTTGCAATAGAACCGACGAGGAGCTCCAGATTGAAGTGAATACTGAGAACTCGTCATTGTTTTATTGAGCGGCCTTTGCTTACTGCTTACATCTCCATAATATGAAGAACTTTATGCTCCACCTGTCAAGAGCTGGAACTGCCACGCTTAGGCCTAGGAGGGGTATCCGGCGCGCCTTGCGGACATAATATCCGCCCAAGATGCGATTGGGCGTTGAGCGGCCCCTTATTCCATCCCCGGTTCTGTGGCCCTGACGGAATGCAGCTACCGGTGGGCACGGTCGCATGCATATCCGCTTGGAAAGTTCATGTTTTATTAGGCCGATATCTATCCCGTATTCCACGTCACGGGGTCAGTGGGTTCGGTTTCCTTGATATTGTCAGAAGAGGGCTCAGCGGCAAGGCTCGAGGTTGTGTCAGGTTTGCCTTGTCGCACGCTTTCTCGTTCCAAGAACCAGATGTTGTGATAAGAAAGCGAAGAGAGGCAAGCCAGTGATTTGAGCTACTACTCTTGCGTTGTACGAATTTACTTAGTTGACGTCACATGGACCATGTAGTCCTCTTCCCCATATCCTACAGGGCTATTTGCTACGCAAGGAGTAGAAGCAAGGCGGGCAACCGGTATGTTTGTACTGCTCTACTTATCTGCGAATATCTACTTTCGGCTAAACAAGCAAGTAAAATACGTATCATATGTCATAAGAGATAGCTACCCTGTAGTGGTATATGCAAGCAGCCAGGGATCCAAGGAAACGCTGTAACAGAAGTGGTTGGTAGAAAATCCCAGGTAAACCAGAAAACATCGTAGAACATTGCGCTGTATACATCACGTTGCCTCGCAGCGCATCAACAGTTCCTTTATGACCAACGTTCATGAAATTAGTGTGCACGGATCACTTCGGTACCGGAAAGCTGGACTGAGTGGGACGGTGAAGATCCCAACCTTCTCAAATTATCAGAGATCAGCATTTCCACTTGGGGAAGATCACAGGGGAGGGCGCCAATAAGGCTCACCAGTCAGGCCTCTCTTGTGGAATGTGCTGAGCGGCTGATCCCTTGGCGCATACGCCTTCTGCCCATGGGCGCATCCTGGACCATGTCTTCAACCGCCGAATTGCTCTGGAAGATACGACCGATGGCAGCCAGACCCACCAAGAGTGTAAGCGGCAATATGGTGATAGTGCAAAGAGATGGCTCCCCTGAAGCGGCACACGAGGCCAGACACACCGTGCTGGCCAAAACTGCCGAGAAGCTCATGAGGAGATCGTTGTGCTAGTGAAAAATGAAGTACCCACGTTTGATGAATGCGGCAGGGGAATAAAAGCTCGAAGTCAATTGATCGAGGTTAGAATCGTACTCGAAGGGTAGAGGATGAGCCCGGATTCTCAATGAATGCAATTGCAAATGATGTGATGGACTTTACGGTCATTTTATCTTCTCCATCGATTATGTTCGACGTCAGTATATATGCAAGAGAGTTGAAAAAGCAGTAAAGTTAGAATTGCAGCAACGTTCTTTTGGAGCCATTGTTCGTACTTTGTCACAGCCTGTTTTGGAACAAAGTTTGATTGGTGCATTGGATATGCCTTAACGGGAAGATTTTCATACTTAGTGCCTCTGATAAACGAAGAGTTTCCTGAATCTGCAGGACAAAAATGGATGACAAATGACAGTCCCACGAGGCATCGCCTGCATTGGCCTCTGCAGGGCTGGGAAGGCGGAAAAGATGGCAAGATGCATGGACGAAGCATATCACTCTCTCAGTGGCTACTCATCCACCTCGGGGAACTGTTACTGCCAGGACATGGACTCAATCAAGTCGTCCTGTGCATGTGTATGGCTCATAAATTCCCCAGTTACTGCAGCCTAAGATGTCCCATTCGCGAACTCTGAAGTTTCTTGTCGCCGGAGAATTAAAGATGGTTTCCGGTGAGTTGGGACGAGGATGGGCAGTAGTATGCGCGCGTGGTAAGCGGTTGGCAGTTACTGTCATGACTCCATCTTGTTTAACTTTGTTTCCTTTGTTTCCTATTTCTTTGCAGAACTGATAGACTGTTGTATATGACTGGAACACCCGTGAATTAATGACTACTCACTTTATCAGGCTGCGTCAATTATCCACGTGCTCTGTCGGTGGCAATTCCATAACAGGCTAACAACAAGGAATTCCCAAGTCCTTTGAAAAAAGCAGATATCTGACGCAGGTGGCTTTCAGAGCACGATACGTGCGCCTTATGCAGTCAATGCGCACGTCGACAATCAAGGTCTGGAATACGAAGTGGTGCGGAGGTTGTATCCGGGGATACTGGGGAAGTTCATTGGTAGCTTTCCGTGTTGATGCCCAAAGTCTAAACAAGTACAACGGCGTGCCAATCGGCACAGTTCAAGTCTTCAGTGCGGGAAATAAAACGGGCGGTATGACAGTGTACCTAGAAGTTTCTCTTGTCTATTGAAAGTTCTATCAAATGGAAATGTCTATAGCGAAAGTCTAAGGAGCTGATCAGGAGAAAAACCTTCAGCAAATGCAGATTTTACCCTAGTCATATCCGTAGCACAGGTAACCTCCCTGGGTGTTCATCACCTCGGCAATAGTGACGTTGGGCATGATGTTGAACGAGGAGAGTTCGTAGTGAAGAGTAGCGTTCTGCCATCCTCCAGCAGGCTCTACGTTGGCTGTGTGGTTCAGAGTTGGGCCACTGATGTCGTACAACCGGTTGATGGGATCTTGCTGCTGCCACTTCCACCAAACCCGGTCAATGTACATGTGGTGCATGAAGAATATCGGGTCGCCTGGGGAGGACTTGATGTCCGCCATCTGCGCATTTTGTCAGTCAGTGTTCTGCATATGGCTCGGTTCGTACAAAGAAGTGACACATACCACACCACCGATATAGGTGTGTACACCCTTGTGAGGGATGTTGGAGATACAATTCCACCAAGGGGCATAGGTGTTATAAGCATTGCACATCTCAAGTGCTGTGCTGTTGGCGTTGGCAATTGCGTTCTTGGTGTCCCATGCGCGGCGCAAGCAGTAGTCCGTGTCTTCATCACCCGGCCCAATGTGCAGAGTGAGGTTGGAAAACCGGCCATCGCGTACACAGTAGTCCGATCCGGTTCCATTGCCACCAAAGGCATCCGCTCCCCACATTGACGATTGCCACATGTTGCCGCTGTCAGCGTCCTTTTGCTCATCCCACCAGCTATAGCATTATCTATTAGTTTCCGTGTCCAATTGAATGCGACAAAGGTGAGTAAAATGGGAACACGTACGGCATGGGACCGCTGTAGCCACACTCATTACGAAGCAGGGCCTCGTAGATGTGCATGTAGTAGCGGTGCCAGGGGAGGAATTGTCCCTGGCCAGGCTGTTAGTGAGAGTATAGGCATATCATGAGCCATTGAGATTGACCTACCACATGGTGGATGATATCCGCATACGCCGTGTTGGTCATTCCCCGGTGAAGGGCCTGAAGGTCACTAAACCGACTCGTAGTTGCCGTCAATCCGGATTGGGCCGGCTTGTTCATCAAGCATTGAACCGAGTCAAGGAAACTGTTCTGCTCGTGCGTAGTCAAGTGGCGCCATTCCTTGCGGACAGTCATCTTTTCGCGAGTACAGCTTCGACTGAAGAATCCAGGGATATCATGAGATGAAGTGGTCTCACTCTGGTCAGTATTAGCAGAGGAATGAGGGACTGCAGCAGCAGAGGTAGTGGCTGCCAGCGCCAATGCTACCGCGAACGACGAAAACTTCATCCTGTAAAGCAGAGAAGGGAAAAATTTTTATAAATTGAATTCAAGAAATATAAAGAGAGAAAGAAGAGAGAAATGACTGTCAAAGGTAGGCTGAATACTCGAAAGAAAAGAAAGAGAGACTGAAGTACAATGTGAAGAATGAAGACCTCAAGATCTCAGCAGTAACCTATGCCTTTTATACCTCTCACTGTTCCAAACGTGGAACCCAACTCACATCACGGGAGCCTTCAAAATAATTCCGTTCAACCACGGATCGGCACTGGAAAGTATCAATCGGGAAAGGTCCGGAGGCTTTCTTCTATAAGGCTGGAAAGCCGGTGACATGGGAATAGAGGAGCGTATTTCGAATGGTCCACATCAATGATAGAAACGGATTGTATTCCAGGAGGCCAAGGTTTCAGCCACACCCAGAAACTATCATGCTGGATCCTCCTTGAACAGACGTTTAGCGTCCTCCAGCGACAACGAAGGGCCGAGGTTGTTGCGGCGGGCACACGATCCCGGGCACGATATGATAGGGGCACCGGCACAAGATGGTCTGTCAGATGAATGTATTACACAATCGTTGGGCTCAGGTATACTCTAAAGACCGCTTAGAGTGGAGTATAGGAGAAGACGATTCTATAATTAAAGACATTAATGGGCCACAAGTATTGCGCAGCGACAGTTCATGGGTTTCCTTCCGGATTATAGGGAAGGCCCCTCAGACGGACCAGATGCCGATGAAGCGATTTTGCTCAGTAGCAGTCAAACGCGCAGTTCTCTCTACAGCTACTGAGAACCTGAAATCTGCCTGCTGCACATGGGAATAGCTTCAAGAAAGTAAGCCGCATATGCGTAAGGCGCCCCGTCGGGAATACGTAGGGCAGGGCTTGGCGCGCCCCAGGCGAGGGTCTTGACGCGCGTCGGTGTTGAACCAGTCAAGCAAGCTTCGCTGAGACCCGACTTGCCGAAAAGCTAGAAAAAGCTAATCGCCAGTAGAGAGATAGAGAGTAGATATAGGGGTGGATCAGCCAAGGGCCCATCATTCTGGTCACTGTCAGTGTCAAGCGGCTGATTATCTCGATTCTCGATGGCAGCCGACCAATTTGCCGACCCACCCTTGCCCGCCGATAGAAAACGGCAGTGATTGACCAGAAAATTTTGCAGTGCTCTGGTTCTTTCCACTCCCTTGTTTAGTCCTGACTCGAGCAAAGAACAAAAGATGCTCGTAGCGTGGGTATTCAAAGGGAGGAGGACTGCGTGGCAGCAATATCTGCAGCAGAGACTGGCCTGCTGGTGGAACCGCGCTCTCGATGCTGGGGCTCCGCCGAGCAAAATCTTCTCATCATCGATGAAACCAAGATCTTATCTTGAAAACTCCTCCAATTTTAGACTCATGACTATGAAAGATGTTTATGTCAGCGGCTCATATGCGCCAGTCGCATCCCTTGCTTCAGAGATGAGGTTCTTCGTGGACCAGACCAAAGAGTCAGTGTGGGTCGTATATTCATACTATCGATGACCTAGGACCAACATGGTGGGGTGCAGGTGAAACCTTCGGTTCTGCAGAGATGCAAAACACATGGAGGCGATGGGGAAAGGGAGTGAGGGCATAGGGCGTATACAGAAGGTCCGCTTAGCAGACTGGCATTGCACCACCCTCAAAGTAGATTTCTTCGAAGTTGTGGATGGTGAGCAGTCACTTAGCCTTCGCCTCTCATATGAGACAGCAGATTTGGGGACATAATACCATCCTTTTGGGTTCTTTATGCCCTACAAGTATTAGCATGTGCGAGGTCTTCAGCATGAGGCGTATAAGCTTCTCTTGGCACAGAAGACGCGGCCTCGAGCCACGCGAAATCTATGCGGGCCATTATGGCACGTTATAAGCCGGCTGTTTGAAAATTGCAATCTGGTCCACCTGAATACGAGAAGGCCTGTGATCCGTCCGCTGTCGTTCCACCTGATCGAAAAGGAAGTGCGTTGGGAAGTTTCCATGTCCTACCCCTGAGAAGGCGAGACCGTGGGTACTACTCCCTATCAATGCGCTTCACACTTCCGAGAGAATTGAAGGGCAGCGTCAGTTAGATCTCGAGAGATAGGAGTAGATTTTGCGTTACCTCATCTCTCTCCTGAAGTTTCTCTTAGGAGATGGCGTGTCTCGCCTTTCTGTGTCTTGTGCTCTATCCGTTCGATGTTGGTATTCAGCTTTCAGGCTTGAGTGTCTTCACCCCTATAAGTCATGAGACTGTGAATAGGTCTTAGGCAAGAGGTTTGGTGGGGTGTTCGCCATTAAGGATGGCTTCAGCATGATCGGTCTCCGGGCATGCAAAGCGGGCAGTGACATTCATCGAAAGACAGTCAACACGTCCACAGCAAAAACTAAATGAGGCTTTGCCGAAAACTTCACATGATTCATAACAAGTCTCTACATGTTATTGTCTTGAACCATATGATCTCATTTATCAAACGCCCACCAACCGCACAATTTTCGATTACCTTCCGAGACCGTTCTTATTGACTGCATATGTGTCGATAGTCAAAACTTCAACAAACAGACCTCTGCGTCCCGCTGTCATGGACTGCTTGTACTTAGATGTGAACAGTGATCGCCAGACCGGCGAGCTGCCAGCCTCTTCTAGCAACGATCGACATCGGGTCGATCTTCGGTACCGGTGACTTCATTCTATACCTGGCATTGTTCATCAAGGACCTTGTGGGTCGATCTGGTGCCTATCCTGCTAATGCCGCTCATGTTAGGATCTCCAAAACAGTATGAAATATACAGTCGAATCGAACCTGATCTGCGGCAACTCCACATAACTCAGCGATCTTCCCGCGTGCTCTGGGCAGTTTGAATTGGTATATCCTCTTGGTCGTCCATCCCTCCGCCAGTATGAGCCAGATCGAATGGCCCTTTCTGGTGCTAAGAAGATTTGGTGCTCGTTCATGTGTCCAATCAATTGAACTACTATAGCCTAGTCACAACATGTTCATCTGTTTCCAGTCTATGGGTGCATATCTAGCGAAGCAAACTTCGGACGCGAAGTTACCAAGTATTGCAGACGGCGCTCCCAGTCGCGCGCGTCTAGTCACCCTCAATAACCAAGGTTCATCGTCATTTCAGACTCGCCAAGGCTCTGTAGCCAGAATAGCATGATCAAATCGGGAAAATTGATGGTACATGACCTTCTGATTTCGTCCAACGGAACTGGTTCCAACGCGTGCGGACATCTGTTCCCCATTTGGACAGATATCCGCTTCGCCGTTGTCATTGATCCCCGAACTCCCGGTCCTGGAACCATATGGCTTCTGCAGTGGAAATGTCAAAATCCGGACAACGGTAGCGATGATAAGAGATGCAGCATGACGAAGCAGCGACATGCATCCTACAAAGCGGGGCTAAAGCAGTTGGCGCCGGGGATGATGTGGATATCCCGACGGACTCCGGCCCGTTGCCTTTTGGCCACGCCTGACCCCTCATGCCGGTAGTTATGCCTCTTCAGGGGCTGATCTTCAGTCTTCTAATACTTTTTCACATTGGCAGGCTTGAAGGTAGACTTGGTGGCATTCTTGGCATATGAGCAGAGTTCTGTTGCCTCCGAATATCCAGCCTTGGACATACAGCCCCAAGTGTCTACAGCGGGCGATAACCCTCTCTTCGCGATGCTGATTCTGCATTGCTTGCTATTGCCGAGGAGAAGATGCATGATATGAAGGTAAATTAAATTGATTTCTCCGGAGTTTACAGGCTCGGTAAGGCACGAGCCATTCAATGACCCCCATTCTTCATCCTAAATGAAGTTTATCTGCCACACACGGGACGATCTCCAAGGAACCAATGGACTGTTCCCCTTGTTATCATCACGCCATGCCCACACGTCGTCATCGTTGGGGATAGTAGTCTGATGGACATTCCGCTTGAGGCAAAGTGGGCCCAATGTCACGCGGTTAGCTGGTCTTCTGCAGGTCTACAGTGGAACAAGAGAGCTCGAGAGCCGATACCCTCAAGTTGGATATTCTCTACCGCTTCGATACCAGCATGATCGTCCCTTTGCTGTCGCTATCAAGATGTTAAACAGATGTTGTTCGTTTACATCCGGGAAACGCAGATCTATGCCTGGCGCTTGAAGAGACATTCCGTGATCCTTCCGTTACCAAGAATGCTTGTGACTTTGAAGCTTTTTCCCAAGATTCTCCGCATCGCCAGCCCCGAACTAAGCGAAATGAGCCTTTCCTCAATGCTGCAGACAGAAGACACCATCGCTTTGGCGCCTTGGCACCATCAGCCACCGTCGGTCCTATCACCATCGCCTTGGTCGATAGGCGAATGCGTCAATTCCGTATCCGGGTAGTGTTATCTGCTCGATATTGCACTGGCAGAGCAGGAATCGGAATTGGCGGATAAAGAGAAAATTAAGCTTCAAGAGGGGGGAAGAGGGGACACTGAAGGGGTATAAAATCAGGGCCAACTCCCTACCAGACAGTTCTCATCCAGCAGCATCCAAACAGCTCCCACTCAGACTCCAAGCATCTCCCAGTCTCTCTTCAAATCATTATCTCACAAACATCTTTCTATCAAGATGAAGACCACTGCTCTCTTGACCGCCGGCCTGCTGGCCACCTCTGCTATGGCCGCTCCTCTGACGGCCAAGCGCCAGGCTGCTCGGGCCAAGCGCTCCACGAACCGCCAGAGCAACCCTCCCTTCAAGCCTGGCACCAATGAGGTCCTTACCCTCAACGGCACCAAGAACGTGGAGTACAGCTCCAACTGGGCCGGTGCCGTCCTGATTGGCACTGGCTACACTGCCGTGACCGCCGAGTTCGTCGTGCCCACCCCCTCGGTGCCCTCTGGTGGCTCGAGCCGCGAGGAGTACTGTGCCTCCGCCTGGGTGGGCATTGACGGTGACACCTGTGACACCGCTATCCTCCAGACCGGTGTGGACTTCTGTGTCCAGGGCAGTGAGGTGAGCTTCGATGCCTGGTACGAGTGGTACCCCGACTACGCCTACGACTTCAGTGACATCTCCATCTCGGCCGGTGATACCATCAAGGTCACCGTCGATGCCAGCAGCGACACCACTGGTACCGCCACGATTGAGAACGTGAGCACCGGTACCACGGTCACCCACAGCTTCACTGGAGGTGTCGATGGCGATCTGTGTGAGTACAACGCTGAGTGGATCGTCGAGGACTTTGAGGAGGATGACTCCCTGGTTGCCTTTGCCGACTTTGGCACTGTGACCTTCACCAGCTGCTCCGCTACCAAGGATGGCTCGTCCGTTGGTCCTGAGGATGCCACTATCATCGACATCGAGCAGAACGAGGTTCTGACCTCCGTTTCCGTCTCCGATAGCGAGGTTGTTGTCAAGTACGTCTAAGACATTGGAGGTGTGAGGCTTGGGATTGCTGAAGCTTCGATGAATGTATTCCGAAGGCAATGGTGAGATGAGTGACGGAAAGGAGGGGTTGGTCTTTTGGCCTGGGGCTACCCCTCTGTTGATACTTCTGAAAAGCAAGTGTTGCAAATGTTTGTCTCTTATTGTATATGATGTTATAGTTTGCCTTGAGTTGAATTAAGCGAACCAACGTTGGACTATCGTATTCCCTTAGCGCAATTAAGATAGGACGTACACCCATAAAAGATTACGCATCTCTGCGAACGGGCTAACGGCCCTGATATGTCAACGAACAGAAAATCATTTGGCAAATTAGGACTCGGAAATCTTGGAACTCTAGGCATATACCTCATTACTGTACAGAATTCACCGATGTGCTTAAACATTTACAATGAATAAAGGACACATGATATGGTACATTTTAATGCTATCACTAGCACTCATTCGAGCTGCCCATCGAGGCCAGTCGGATATCTTACACGCCGAATCTGAACTCGCGCACCTTCTTCTGATAGTAGAAAGACGCCAACAGACCCGTCGCACCCAAAGCCATGGGAATAGGAGCCTTAGCGCGGGTCTTGATCGTCCGCATGAGACCGGAGACGAGGAGGACCACACTGTTTCCCAGGGCCAATTCCGTGCCGTAGTCCTTGTTCTCCTTGATCAGGTAGCCTATCAATTCGATATCAGTATGTGTTTCTTCTTATACCTGCATCATGTGGGTGCTACGTACCTGCGTAAGCGTAGGAGAGACCCAGGCCGACACCGGCGATCAGGGACGGAGCGGAACGCGTCCGCATGTAGCCGGCGATGCCACCCACCGGCACTGTTGGGTTGCCAATTATTTAGCCCATGTCTGGTAAAAGTTGATGCAGTTAAGGAGGTATGAGCTTACGCAGGCAAGCCAGAGTGAAGGATGGGTGTTCAGCCATGGTTTCGATTCTTGGATATTTCGAGGAGATGGATGGAGAATGTAACTCTAAAGATGAATCTCTCTCATGTTGGTTGTCCTTCTCGGCATTCCGGATGCTCGGAGGGCGAAAGGTCCGAGCACGAGCAGCCAATCAAATGCGGTATAAACACTTGACACAAGCTGGCATATACTAAGTATACTTAGGATTTGTGCTGTTCTGGGTATTTCTTGGAAATTCGATGAAATTCGTCTATTTAAAGTGTGGATTGAAAGGAATTGTGTTCAGCATCTCTGAGAGCGAACTCTTAACGAGGCTTGAAGATATATATGCATGATGTATATATTTTGAGATACAGTACTAGCCACTCCACATGGTATTCGAGGTACATTGAATCTCAGTTACCAGTACTAGTACTAACTAGAAGAGATAAACATATTGTCATATCAAGAAATGAGGGAGTCGGTACTTCTATTGATCAATTTAGGATCTGCCTCAATATTAAGGATCTAATACTAGAAAAGAGAGTAGTACTCAGAGGACAAAAGCACGTGACTTAGACTCCCCGAAGAAGGAGTTTGACTCTCCGCCTGCCCAATCCAGAAGACGACATTATTCTCACCGCCCGGCCATGCTGGGTGCCTGGGGCTCTTACGAGTTGTGCCTGTCATCTCCTCAGGGCTATTGCTCATCCATCGGTTGACTTTGATGTACAGACAGCATTCCGATTACTCACCCTTCAAACCCCCTTGTCATATAACCTCCCGCCCGATGCCAGATCCAGCGCCACTGCCTCTTGCAATCCCAACACGTTGAATAAATCCCGCGGACTACCCCCCGCTCGCACCGCCTGCGTGCCGGTTTGCTTCAATTGCTGTACCGCTCCGCGAACCGCCGAGTAGACTGCCCCCAATGCCAATCCAGGGAAGATGATCAGCCGAAACCCGAGCTCCTGCGCCTGTTGAACCGAGAGATCTGGCGACACACCCCCGGGAACATTGTTGAAGAGAACGGGGGTGGGTTTGAGCTCTTCACAAACCTGTCGAGCTTGATCCGTGGACGTGATGCCTTCCAGGAAGGCTACGTCTGCCCCGAGGGCGATGGCTCCCTTGAGTCGGGAAATGGCGGCATCATAACCCAGTGATTGGAGGGCATCCGTCCGGGCAATCAGAACAATATCACCGTGGGACCGGGCGCGAGCATTCACGGCGGCTTGGATGCGGTCCAGATATTCGTCCTCGGGAACGAGTTGCTTGTTACGCAAATGACCACAGCGTTTACTCGTCGGCTGGTCTTCCAAGTGCAGAGCGGCCACCCCGGCGCGGATGTATTCGGTGACGGTGCGGTGGACCATGAGAGATCCTAGTATGCCTGGTCAGCCACTGAATCCTGCCATTGGTGGCGGAACAGTACCTCCGAAGCCCGTGTCAGCGTCAGCAATCAGCGGAACTGTCGGGTCTAGATTGGCGATCATCTCTGCATTCCCCCGCATTTCGTTCAATGTGACGACTCCCAGGTCCGGCTGTCCCAGTCGCGAAGCCGTCGTGCCTGCACCTGTCTGACAACCAGTGTCAGTAGACAGATAGAACCCCGACCAGCAGTTCTCGGTGTAGTACCTACCATGTACAATGCATCGAATCCCTCCTGGAGGGCGATTCGGGCAGTAAAGCCATCGTAGACCCCCGGACAAACAATGATCTTGCTCTCGTCCGCCAAGAGCTGGCGAAGCTTGGTAACCGCAGGAGCAATTGCCATTGTAATATGTGCAGAAAATCGATGGGGACGTAATCAAGCGCAATTGAGGGGTTGCAGCAGCAGCAGCAGCAGTAGTGCGTGGTGGTGCCATGTGATGATGTTATATCATACTTGTGAATCCTCCGGGCCGCAAGCGGGCCGAGCCCGGGAAAGCAACGATGCGAAGGATGCATCCCCATTTCATATATTAAGATGCGGTCCTTACAGCTTTCTCGAGTAACCCCGCTCAGAGATACTCGTTCATTAAGCCTCTCTAGCAATACAATATCATCATGGGTGACGCCAGCGAACCCAGGTCCCCTTCCCCACTGCAAGTACTGCAGCAAACCCGGAATGTCATTCTCTCGGAGACAGACAGTACGTCGGGGACATCAAAGAAATACATAGCGAGTGTTTCACTAACGTAACGTGATGAAGCGTACGCATTGCCACCCACAGGGAATTTACTCAAGCAGCTGGTGCGAGTAGTCGACGCACTTCGGGCGCAGGACTACCCTCGGGAGGCCAATGCCCTCACTGATGTCCTCGCGATAAGCCAACAACCCACGGAAATAGGAGGACTCGGGTTATCCGCAGCAGACAGTCTAACACCCGAGCAAGAAGCCGAAATTACGTTTTTGGTCACAGCATGGCTCGAAGCTTTGAATTCGGCCGATCGCGCCAGGGCACCACCTGTTCCACTCGCGGTCAGACCCCCCGGCCGACGTGGCATGACGCTGAGTGAGAAGATCTTTGCGCTGCACGATATTGACCGGAGGGGATCCGTAGCACCTGGAGAGTTGATCCGGGTTGATGTCGACTGGGTCATTGCTTCTGAGGCCTCATGGCAGGTACGTGTTCTCATTCAGCACAGAGCTACATATCCAAATGCTTACCGAAAGACTGATAGGGCATGGAACGAACATATGAGCGTCTCGGGAAGCCTGGAATCTACCGGAATGATCGGTTCTGGCTAGCGGGTGATCATGTCGTGGACCCCCGGGTGAATGAAAACCCCAAAGTTAAGGCATTGATTGACGCCAGCGAAAGGGCTAAGCGCGTCTTCAAGATGACCGACTATCAGGGCATGAACGTAGGTCTATTTCAGAGTTGCAAGACTACTGCACCACTTGTGCTTACGGGCTGTAGTATACGATTCTTCATACCGAGTTCTACCGCGAACGAGCTCAGCCGGGCATGGTGGTCGTGGGTTCCGATTCCCATACCTGTTCGTCTGGAGCATTAGGCTGTCTGGCCATTGGGTTGGGAGCAGCCGACGTGACTCTTCCGTTAGTGACGGGAGAGACGTGGTTCAAGGTCCCTGAATCGGTCAACATTCGTCTAGTCGGTGCTCCTAAACCCGGGATTGGTGGGAAGGACACTATTCTGTACATTCTGCAACAGCTGAAGCGGAACACTGTGGCCGCGGATCGGATCGTCGAGTTCACCGGGCCAGGAGTTAAGCATCTTTCTTGCGATGCTCGGTTTGCCATTAGCAACATGACCACAGTCCGTCTATCATCTCGTACAAAGGCCCGAAGAAGTGCTAACGGTCTTAGGAATTTGGCGGAATTACCGGTGTTTTCGTGCCCGATGAAATTACGAACGAATTTATCCAGAAGCGACGCCTGCCCCGACACAAAAACACCAGCGTCTACTTCAAACCCGACGATGATGCCGAGTATGCCGAAACCCATGAGATAGACCTTGGCGAGGTGCGGTCTTTCCTGGCCAAGTATCCAAACCCCGACGATGTCGTTTCTGTCACCGAGCAGGAAGGAATGCATTTGGATGGGTGCTTTATTGGTGCTTGCACCACTGCCGAAGAGGATCTGATTCTCGGGGCTCTTGTGCTGGAACAAGGGCTCCAGCGTGGTATGAAGCCAGTTTCTCAGGGGAAGAGAAAAGTTGTTCCGGGCTCGGTACCTATCCTACACAGACTTCGTGAGCTAGGTCTTGCACGGATCTACGAGGATGCTGGATTTGAGATCGGCATTCCGGGATGCAGTTACTGCGTCGGCATGTCGGCCGACCAGGCTGGGCCGGGAGAAGTCTGGATCTCGTCGCAGAACCGCAACTTTGAGAACCGTATGGGCAAAGGTACGTTGATAACACATGGGCGAAGATGGCGACATAGGCCTAACTGCAATACAAGGGTCCATCGGCAATCTTGCATCCGCTGCCACAGTTGCTGCTTCGTCGTTTGAGATGAAGCTGAAAGACCCGCATGAATTTCTCGAAACCATCGATCTGGAAAGATGGCATACCCTCCGTGGTATTACTGTATCTGCAACAGACTCTACACAAGAACATATTTCCTATATGGAACCTAGTGGCTCCGCGACCGCAGAAACGAAGAACGCCGGCCCGACAGATGTAAAGTCGTCAGAGGTGGATACTTCAGAGACAGCAGACAGCTCTTCATCCGACGTGATGACAGGCAAAGTGCAGCGCCTGGGTGATTTCATCGATACTGATGCCGTATGCTTTCCCCTTCTTTCTAAACCCCGTCACAGCAGCTAATAAGTACCAGCTGGCTCCTGCCCAATTCCTTATCGGCATGTCAGACAATAAGATCGCAGGCCAGCACTGCCTTGAGCACACCCACCCCGAATTTCGCCAGCGCGTCAAAGACGGGTTCAATATTGTCGTGGCAGGCAAAGCATTTGGATGTGGATCGTCCCGCGAACAGGCAGTTATGGCGCTCCTGGGTACGCCTATCCCACACTCCCATAGACAATGTCTTGCTAATACAATTCAATATAGGCTGCGGCGTCCAGTGTGTCATCGCCAAGTCATACTCCTTCATCTTCCAGCGTAACATGCCCAGTCTGGGTCTCTTGGGCATCACTCTGACCGACGAAGCATTTTACGACGTTGCTCAAGATGGCAACGAGATTTCCATCGACTTCAAGACCAAGGTCATCGACGTGGATGGGAAGCAGTTCGGGTTTCAGTTGAGTCAGATGGAGCGGGAGCTCTTTCAGCATGGCGGTATCGCGTCGGCGTTCCAAAAATTTGGAAACCGGCTTTTTGAGCAGATGACCAGACCAAAGAATCTGGGGAGTGCGAAGTCACTTGCGCTGCGTGGAAGTGGGGAGAGTGCTGGCCCGCATGCAGGATTGCAGTGGTAATAGCTTGCTATCGTGGAGATGGTCTTCTGTAAATAAGAAGTAGCTTTACTCTTAGGATATTCGTTATGCATGACAACCGTGTGGCAATAGGGAAGAGCAAGTAACCGAAAGCAGTGGTTTACCACGTAGCTGTGTCAACACCCTCCAGGGGCAGTAAAGATTTCCCCATCCAAGCTAAAAGGCAACAACGCAAGCAACTCTGCATCGACAACATCCTCCAGTGTCAATCCATCTGAACAAGCATCCTCCATTCCCGCCGGAAAATTGGTAGCAGCCTCCTGACCAGCCGAGCCTGTCCCCCGGGCGCTTAGTCCCCCGCGCTGCTCCATAGCCCTATTGTCAGCAAAATATCCCCGACTCGCCAGAGGTGTATTTGTCCCACTGCGAGGCTGTCCACCAAACTGCTCCCGCCACATCCACATGGAATCATGGACTAGACTGGCAGCCAATCGTGTTTTCAGCCTCAAGCCTGGCGGCTTGTCCCGCTGCCCGCGATGGATATTTTGAGCACTCCACAGCTGGGTGAGAATCTTTGACATGCGTCCAGGGAGGTCATTGTCCTCTATAGATATTCGGCGGGTTAGGGCAATGGCAGAGTTGAATGAGCGTTTACCGGTCTCTAGGTCTAGGTACGGGCCGAGGTTCGAATAGCTCAATTTGAGTATGAACATGGCTGCGAGAGAGATGATACGGAAATAGGACACGGGCCCGTAGGCCATGGCGTCGGTGAGAGCTTCGAGTTGGTTGATAATTGTTATGGTGGAGATTGACATGCTGTATGCGCGGATGAGCCCGCGTTTACGCGTGTCGGAGTCGGATTCTTCGAGTAGGTAGAAGACGTAGAGTTGGAGACCGATGCCATTAAGGAGGACTTTGTTCTCCTCTGCGGGCAAGGTTACTAATGATGGGATGGGAGGAGTTGGTGTGTGACAGACCTGATACGTAGCTGGTTAACGTGGACGCCAGTTCGGTGTATTCTCGCTCCAATAGGGCCAGAAGGGAGATGAACTCCCCCGGACGAGGAAGATCCGTTGGGCCCTGTGAGTGACTAGACATGAATTGACCTACACGGGCCGAAAAACGTGATATGAGGAGTTGATGTTTGAGGGACGTGGGGATCATGGTGCTGTCCCGGTCACAAAGCCGATCGATCATCCAGTCTGACGAGACCCATACTTGTCCGTCTATGGTTACGATTCTATGAGGATAGTTGAGTCAGATTGCCATGACAAAACATAAATACAGCAGAGTGTCACCTACGTTTGAGCGGTAATATAGCAGGTCGCCCATGTTCGAGACACTTCGGCCATCTCATCCGGCATTAAACGTCTTTTGGTTCGGGAAAAATCTTGGATGGCTTCTGGTCGATGTAGCCCGATGCGGAGGGAGATAGTCTGCGCGGTGGATAGGAGAATGGAAGTAATATCGGAGGAAAGAGATGAAGTGGGAAATGGCCACAGACAGACTAGGATGATAGCCTGGACGACATGCCAGGTGTGCGGGGGATTGGCGATGGTATCCCATATGAGCTTTTTGACCGGGGCCGTGAGACTGACAAACAAGCCCGGCTCTTCTGTATATCGACGAGTGGCCAGCAGGATGATGGACCAGAATAGTACTGTAGATCGAGCATAATATTGGTTCGGGGAGATGGTTGGATCCAATAAGGGTACGTAGGGGTGATAATGCGTGAAGAAGCTACCGGCATTAGCTTAAGAATAGGTAGCAGGCTGACCGATCTTACATGTTGAACAGAGCATTGACTTGAAACCCATGGAGGTGGACAAACTCCAGCGACCTAGACGAGGTTGGGGACGTCGTGTCGGAAAGTAAAGGCGAGGGTTGACTGGGTTGCTGGGACGGCAAGGAATGAACGGGAGTGGTAGGTTCTACTGGCAAAGGTGGAATTTGGGAAGCCACCAGATCCACTCGTGACCCTGAGGATTCCTGAACGATGATGGAGGAGGTATCGGCATGGTACGATTCGCTGGGGGTGAGGAGAATGCCTTGGAGGGACTGTGGCGCGGCAGCGGGAGGATGAGTGGAGACGGATGAGCGCAGATGCTGAACCTCCTTCTCCAGTTCCTCTAGTCTCCTATAAGGCATCAGAATGTGTGTATTGTAAGCAACGAAGTAGTGCCTCTGCGGCCCAGGGAGGTATACTCTCGCCCGTTGACACGTTGATACGCCACATCAAGCCGGCATTCGTAGCCCAGCCGGCGACATCGGGAGCAGGGGATAGCACCGCCTGTGGATACCTCACATCGAAGCTAGGCCATATCGTCAGCTACGAAGAAGAACCGAGGCGAGCTAGTATCATAACTGACCTTTGACTGGCGACATTGCCTGCAGGCAATCCGCTTACTGCGATGGCGCGGGAAGGGGGACTGGGGCGCGCGTTGGGGTGGCATGTTGAACGACTAGACACCCATTCTCCGAAGAGTAAGCACCAGGAAAACAATCCTGCAGCAGGTGACGTGAGAGGTAACTAGCTAGCTACGGAGTACTATGCTTAGGTCAGGCCCTTCCAGGGGAGAGATAGAGCAAGAGGATGTGTACAGATAGTGAGATATTGAGTTACGACATGTCAGCCTGGCCGGGCTTTGTTTTTCCCTCTTCTGGACATTCCCGTTGGCGGGCCGAATATACCCAAACAGGGTTTAGCGCCATTACGGGCGGCCCGAGGGGTATCTGTCATCATCCCAATCGGGAAGTCCAGGGTTGTTGATTATTCCGGCAACCTTGATTGGACATTGACTTCGATTCAAGAGCTGTTGTTGGGTCGGATGTCAGACGGTTGTGCGACGGAGCAGAGTCGGCCATGCAGATGGGCATATCCGATTGGCTTGATCTGCGTGATAAGGGTAGCTGGCGAGTGCCACAGCCGACTTCGTGCATCTTCGTCTGGATGAAGAAAGCACTACTATGTATGTGTGCTGATGAGTAAAGCATGGCATTTCATATAGCTTATTGTATCAGTTCGACATGATGGAAATAGTGGTAGCTGAAGTCGTTAGTATATGCTTCTGTACTCGGCAGATTACAAAACCCACGTAGATCTCGAGTCATGGTCAACACCCCGCCTGCATCGTACGATAGTGGAGTGAAAACTTTGAGTGTAAGGAAGAGGGTCCTTGTATGATGCTGGGCCATACATACGGCTTCACACTTCTATATGGTCATGCAGTCCTGACGTTAAGGATATGCGGTCAATGCTTAAACGTGCACACATGCCGAAATTCTACGCCGGGTTCGTCTATTCAGTGAACGGTGAATCGTTAGATGGATCTTCTCTGGTCTGATTCAGGGCCAGGTTGCCGCAGGGGCAAGCCCACTTTCCTAGCTTGGTAGCAGCATAAACTCCGCGTCCAAATAGGTTAGACTCATGGCTCATTTACATCCACGACGCGTACTCAGAATGCGAACTACTACTATCTCATTGAACTTGGTAGGGAATTTGCAACTGCCGAGAAGGCTGTCTCATCATGAAACATGGCGAAGCAGGCAGTCGTTCAGCTATCTCCTTTGGGAACGGGCCGCTTGCCTTGCCAAACCAGGTAGTATTTGAATATGATCTGACTATCTAGAAATTTCATACCCTAAGCGAATGCGTTCCCTAGCCCATATCTGGAAAAAATCAAGAGAGAGTGGGACGAAACGTAATCGTTAATTCTTTCCATGATGTAGTCGGCGAATATTCGGGGAATCCCCGCAACTCAGGGCCTGATGCCAAACCCGCCCGGGAAAGAGATCTGAGTGCGATGATGCCGTGCTTGTGGAGACGGACGGGAAGCCGAACAGTCCCTGGACCCTATGCCGTAGGGCACAGTCCACATTAAGCATGGAAGCAACGCATGTTCCATTTCCAGGCAAACCACGTCCAAAGCTACCAATACTGCATGTCTACACTGGACAAAATGAACTGTCAAGACAGGGTGAAACGCGTCAGCAGAACTCTAGTTCTGAGACATCAATTTGTGTGCCGTCCGCCGTGCTTGGGGAAGTCCTCCACGGGCAAGAGGTGGTGAGGCCGTTTAGAGAAAACTGGTACGGAGAAGTTGCGTTATCCATGGATCGTCATGAGCAGGGCATGATTTCTCCTCTCTTGTATGAAAAATTCATTACATTGAATAGACAATGATCGTCGCGGTCTGATTCTATAAAGAACACGCCGTGCCCCAGTCACAGCTGACAGTAAAACCAACTTCTTCACTAAGTCATTCGCTCGTTTTTCATTCATTCACTTTTCGACACATTTTGAAAATGTTCACCAAATTGTCACTCCTTTCGCTTCTTTTCAGCTCTGCTGCGCTGGGCGCCTCCAACCAGACTCTTTCCTATGGCAACATTGACAAGTCTGCCACCCCCGGCGCCAGAGCGCTCCTGAAGTACATCCAGCTTCAGTATGGATCGCACTACATATCCGGACAGCAGGATGTCGACAGCTGGAACTGGGTCGAGAAGAACATTGGTGTGGCCCCTGCCATCCTCGGCAGCGACTTCACCTACTACTCGCCTTCGGCTGTTGCCCACGGCGGCAAGTCTCACGCGGTCGAGGATGTAATCCAGCACGCTGGTCGCAATGGAATCAATGCCCTGGTTTGGCATTGGTACGCTCCCACCTGTCTGCTCGATACCGAAAAAGAGCCGTGGTACAAGGGATTCTACACCGAGGCCACCTGCTTCAACGTGTCTGAAGCCGTCAACGACCATGGCAACGGCACCAACTACAAGCTTCTGCTGCGTGATATTGACGCCATTGCTGCTCAGATCAAGCGCCTGGATCAGGCCAACGTGCCCATTCTCTTCCGTCCGCTCCACGAGCCCGAGGGTGGCTGGTTCTGGTGGGGTGCCCAGGGTCCTGCTCCCTTCAAGAAACTGTGGGATATCCTCTACGACCGCATCACTCGCTACCACAACCTCCACAACTTGGTCTGGGTTTGCAACACGGCTGATCCGGCCTGGTATCCCGGAAACGACAAATGCGACATCGCCACCATCGACCACTATCCCGCCGTTGGTGACCACGGAGTCGCGGCTGACCAGTACAAGAAGCTCCAGACGTTGACCAAGAACGAGAGAGTTTTGGCTATGGCAGAAGTTGGCCCCATTCCGGACCCCGATATGCAGGCTCGTGAGAACGTCAACTGGGCTTACTGGATGGTTTGGTCCGGTGATTTCATTGAGGATGGTAAGCAGAACCCTAACCAGTTCTTGCACAAGGTGTACAACGACACCCGAGTTGTGGCTCTGAACTGGGAGGGGGCTTAAGCGGACGTGGTAGATTACCATGAGGGGAGTTAATCCTTTGGAGTGTTGAGCAAGTGGGAGAGAAGAAAGTTGTGGTTATTACTAGGCTACTCCGGAAGTGGCCATCCTGGCAGTCAACAGTCACTCGAAGCGCCTCCTTAGCTAGTGTGTACTATCGCCATACAGAAATAAACAGTGTATTACATTGGATTTTGTTCTCGCGTAACTGATTGTACTAACTATCCATTTCCGAAGAACCAAGGGGCCAACTGTGCCAATGAAGTGGCCAAGCATTGATATCCGCTGTGGGCCAGAGGGACTGAAAGACGGTTTGAACGTCCTCTTCCTCTTCCATGGCGAATATGCCACCCTCTTCCTGTACCAGGGTCAATGTTTCATCTTCTTCCTCTACTGGGTCGCTTAAGTCACTCCTTGGCTTAACACACTTCTGGGCTCGTAGCCCTGTCAGAAGATCTGGCTCAACTACCCACGTCGGGGCCAATTGGTCTAGAAAGCCTTCCTCCTTAACATTTCTACAGTATCCATGATAGAAGTAGCTGGAATACTCTCCCAACTGGCTATACAAAGGGTAAATTGTCAGGCGCTGTAGCCAATTTCCGTTTCGACCTTTCCAGACATACGAGAAGATTGCTTTGGCCAACGCTTCATCGATGGCACAGTTGATCAACAAATCACGCAGGTACCATCTGGGCCACCCACAACCTCGCACAGAACTATGCCAGATTCGAACCATTTCGAAATCTGTCAACTCACGCGACGGGACCGGGTGGTCAAAAATATTCATCTCCGGAAGGCAGTTGAGAACTAGTTCTAGCTCCTCCAGACATTTGAATTGCCCCAAAGCTGTGTACACGGCCCCCTCGAGGCCACGGCGGCGCTGAACACAGATTTGCAGCTTCTTGAGCAATGGAAGCTGGCGGCTTAGCTCCAAAACATCATTGTCTGAGAAAATTGGATCAATTACTTTGCCTAAGGCAAGCTCATACAGGTCTATCTCTTGCCTCGAAGGTGATGCCCGATGTAATTCCAATTCGAGGAGTGTCGGTCCATGCTTGCGAAGCACCGCACCACGGGTGAGTAATGCGGGCGTATATCTGCATAGCAGGCAAAGAAATTTCAATGGGGGCAAGGATTCCAACATCGCCTCTGCACTGGACCAAAATGCGTACTCGTTCTCATACGGCTCGATAAGGGCAAGGGTCAGGTGAGTAAGCTCCTTGAAGGGTTGCATACTCGCCAGAGTCTGTAGCAACATCGTATCCTTGATGCAGCCAGCTGTCCACGATATCAGATATTCCAGATCCGTCATTCCTTTCAAGTGCTGGAAGCCCTCCGCGGTCATCACTCTATCTAGCGGCCAGCATAAGGATTCTATTTGGGCGACTACTTGAGATACATTCTGACTTTCCTCCATAGGCAGGGGACCACAAGAACAGGACTGAACTGAGACCCTCCGTACATGTGGTGCTCGGTGCACAATGCTCTGCAGTAACTTATCCGCAGACTGTGTCTCACCATATTCAGTGTTCTTCAAGGGATAATGACACACGGCATGCAGTAACGGTGAGCCATCCCAAGCCTTGCGTGGAAAGTGATGAGATAAAGAGGGAGACTCAGCATATTGGATGATGCCGTGAGATTGTCTCAGCAAGCTCAACCGTCCCACCCTCCTCACCAATATATTGACCTCACTGAGATTAGGCAGCTGTGTAATCAGGTTGAGAATTGGGGTTATATCCTCTTCATAGGAAGGACATCGATCAATAAAACCCTTCCCGACACCCCCTTGTTCCAGGGCATCACGAGGATCTAGGTAGTATTTGAGCGGGGGTTTTAAAAGTCCCAAAACCGTCATCAGACTTAGTTGTTTCACATGTGCAAAGACTCTTTGGGTATGTGGTAGACGAAGCAAGTAAGAACAGGATTTCTCGCTCGATATCTTAAGGTATCAAAAGGTGGCGATATAAGACTGATCCTGCGATAGTGTTCCATACCCTACTGACTTGAGACAATGCCATCAGGCTTCTTCGGGTTCTATCACATAACTGCGGGCTGCATCAGTGCCGTGTATCAAAAGTTTAGTTAAACAACGTACTTACCAAAGTTGCAATGAAATGCTTGATCTCTTCTGGTAGCTTATCCATGGTTGCTAGACACTTGAGCAAGATGGCTAATAGATGTATGATATTGATGTTACAGGACGGTAAATTTGGGAGAGTTAACATCTGAAGGGATTCTGCGCTGCTAGAATCAGCGAGTTCGTCACTATGCTCCCATCACTGCAAGGAATACTGTCCATTATATGTTCTAACTTCGAAAGAAGGGTTCTGCCCAAGTTTTCACTAGACATGGTAGCGACCTCCGCCAGGTTGGAGAAATGAACATTCCATTTTACACCGAATATAAGACACCATGTAAGTACTGATGGTGGAATGTGCCAGAGAAGGCGAGAAAGTTTATGGCCGGGTCCACGATACTGTAGCAGTTTGAAAGAGAAGATCTTAGAAGCTTGTCCGCTATTAGCTCGGATATTGCCGATGTTTGTCAATGGCCACAAGATAACAATCATTGTAGTTCCCCAAGTCTTGCTGGCATTTCAACTGAACAAGGTAAAAAGAGCTACAAAGGACAAAGTAGGGTTCAGACGGGAGAAGGCCTGGTTTATCGACAATGTTGGAAGGATGCGGCTCAGACGAATGCAATAATGTAATCTGCATAAACATTACCGGGGTACAACATGCCATGAGGACTGTCTGCATGCAAGCCTGGCTAGATTCTGGAAGGGAAAGGGAAAATGCGGCCAATAAAGCTAAACGTGGTAGCACAACAAAAACCTACTCGAAGCGTTGGTTTCTTTGCGCGTCTAGTGTTGGCCACAATGGAATGTTGTCTTCTATGACCTGCTGGTTCTTAGCTGGCATTTCTCTCTAGCAAATCTCGTCCATCTATTGCACCGCCATCAGAGGTTCAGCTGGAAGGCCATGTCGGACGGCGATTTTCTTCAAATGATCGAGGACAAGTGATGGTGCCACTGCGACTGAAATATCCATATTAATCCTCAGCTCAGTCCCTACACTGACTCTCATTCAGTATCAAGATTGATGGTTGTGTACAGTGGTATGGCATGATCCATGTCGGTCATCCACAGAATTTGTCGGTAGCCTACCTCATCTTGGACCCAATCCATGCTGATGATCAATCTTCCGATTAGCATGGTGATGTACAAGACAGGATCGACAGACCCAGTCCTACCGGTGAGGAACTGCCTGGGCTGCGGCAGTAATACCCTCTTTCAAATGGCAAAATTTCGAACCTTCTTCCGGCAGCTCGATGTGAAACTCGTGGTAGATTACAGCACTGGTTCCACGGCGGTGTCCTTGCGCAGGTCAGAAGTTGTCAGTTGGACGGTAAATTGTGAGACCGCCCGTCTAGCATAGTTCACCTCCTCGGGACAATATATCATTTGCATTATCCATTTCCCAGAGGTGTTCCGAATTACACCTAAGGACAACATTATGGGAATGAAGGTTGCGCCATGGTCTGCGATTGACGGGGTTCCTACATTCTGGTCATGGTATTATAGTGGATAGCTAGCCGGACAGCTAGCCGAGATTGGCTTTTTCCTTGCTACTCCATCCTAGGCTCAGAGTACCGGACTGAGCTGACCTTGGGCGAAGCGATGGGTTCAAGGTCATTGTGTGATATTTTCTGGCCCGACCTCAATCACAATGCGAGCATTTTCTCCGAAATTTACGTTTTGGACTTCGTGAGTCTCGACATCAACGGGTGGCCTGCCCGCACCGTTTGCCTATATGCTCTCAAAGGAGGAACGGCGTTTCTTCAGAGTCCTGATACAGAGTCAGCGGAGGACCTTACAGACAAAGTCGCCGTTCATTACGCAGATGGAATCGGCTGGCGTGTGAGGGGCTCCGTGCCCTCTACAGGATGCAGTTGCTCCAGAGCTGACCTTCACCATCAGCACAGATGGTCAGAACGTCAGCTTCCCCCGAGACTCCTTCGATTTAGGCGAGTATCCAGGGCAGCCGGGAATCTGTCAAGCAATTCTTAACAGCCCCGCGGTGCCTCTTGAGGATCAAACCCGGGAAGGGCGTGTTGTGTGGCTGGTGTGATCCCCCTTACTCAAAGCATATTATACCATTTGGAATGGCCTAAACCCGCAGTGCGATTTGCCACACCGGTGGCACCTTTCATCTCTTAGACGACTTTTGGGATACGCTGGCCATGCCGATTACACTACAATTATCGAGACTACCATATCGACGATACAATATGTATGACCTTGCGGGTACACACATGTAATTAGTAATCCACTGGGTGTTGCGTGTTGGTATATCCCGGACGGGAAAGAGTCTGCACTAACGAGGTGCAAATAAGAAGGATGACTATAAATAGGAGTCGGTTGTCGAAAGTTGCATCACTTTCCGAGGTTCGAAAAGCTGGTTACACAGCAGGTAAACAAGAAACCAACTGCCGCGGAAGCTGTAACGCAAGGGGAGACACAGCCTTATCTCGTGCAGCCCGAGATGCATACGCGACTTCCGGCGGTGTGAAGATTGCCATGTTATTGGGGATGAGATGTCACATTCCGCCATCGCAAATTTTCCTTCCTGTTGGGTAGCTTACCTAAGTTAACATACTGTGAACTGTTCACGCAGTGATTGGATGGATCCATAGAAATTGACTTGAAAGATAAGAAGGACTAAATTGTAAGACGGAGTCGTACGGATGTATCATTCCACGGTATTGGATATGCTCTTGAGTGTTTCTAAGCTCGGATGCTTAAAGTGGAGCACAAAATCCTAGTAGTCATCATCAGTGTGATAGAATACGAAAAGTCTTGGTAAACAAAATATATCCCTGGTTAGCTTTGTATGCCTTTGATGTCTCATGAAGGTTGAGGATTTTCCCAAGTAATATATACGGTAAGGTACCGTCCCGTAATCCCTCACCGGTAGTCGCAACTGATGGCCGCGGTGGTGAAAGCGTGGCCAGGCCCTAAGACCCGACTGGACAAAGATCTCCCGTTAGCATCCCTGCATCTCCTGCTGCTTAGTGCGCTGATCCATCTGTGACGTGTCCAGCAAAAGGGTTGTTAGTACGTCACAAAGAACAGTACCCGAAAGTAAGATTGCGTTTGGAATCAGTCATACTTCGATTAAGCGGAAAAGTCAACAAAAAGTCCCAAGCATATATCTCCGGGCAAGATAAAAACAGGGTTTCATCATGGAACCTTTCAACGACCACGATATTGACATCTGGGTAAGTGCTACAGAGGCATACCACCGACAGTAGGCGGATACCAGCGAAAGAAGAGAGAAAAAAAAAGGTTCGATCGGCAGGGAACGGTGGAGAAGATCTGTTGTTGTCAATTTGAGCCCCGCTGGATCGACATACGCCTGCGGCTCATAATTCAATAGGGGTTTAATCTCTCATTTTCTAGTGTGCCCTTTAGCCCAAGTAATCGTGGAGAGATCTAGTCCGATACTAGTTACTGTGCCCAAGGACTACAAAAAACGACTACAAGGAACGAGGGAAGCCCGACAAAACAAGGTATTTCTATTTTCAATTCTCATCACTCGTAGACTAAAAACAAGCGTGTGCATGATTCCGAAATGAAGTTGATGGTCAGGCGTAGAGAAGCGCCAAAGCAGCCCCAATCAGAGCCACAAGTCCCTGAGGAGCGTTGAATGTAGATGAAGCCGCGCCGGTGGATAGCTGAGCGGTAGTCGTGGTGGAAGTGCTGTTCGAGCTCGAGGTAGCAGACGCGGACGTGGCGAGCGTAGTACCCGTAGAAGAGGATGAAGATGCAGAGGTAGACGTAGTCGATCCTGTAGAGAACTCACACTTGGGTCAGTGAGGTCGCCGTGCGACAAAAACGAAATGACATCTTGCCTGAAGATGAAGACAGAGGACTGCTCGACGAGATAGATGTCGAAGACACCGCAGTCGTAGGGGTGACTGTGGTGGATTCGGTCTCACTGGATGTTGAAGAGGAGGAGGAGGTGGAGGAAGAAGAAGAGGAAGAGGAAGAAGATGTAGTGGAAGTGGAAGACGATGACGAGGAAGTAGTACCATCGGTCGATGCACCCTTTTCGACAGTGAAAGTCGGGCTCACAGCGAGCTCGCCCGACGAGTCGATGATCTCGATTTCATAGTCAGACCTAGCATGGAAGACAAACAGTTAATAATGTTCCCACTTCCAACTATCGGTGAGTTCACACGGTCTAGGGTACGTACCCGTTGGAAATGCTAGGGTTGGGCTGGGTAGTGTATTCCCCAGTGGAAGTCTTTACGTTGTCCGCCAGCTTGGTTTGGAAAGATCCGTCCTGGGTGCGCAAGATGATGCTGATCACTGACGGATCGTTGGCATCGCTGGTGAATTTGATGGTTTTGGGAGTGGAGAAATCCCATTCAGTGCCTGATGTGGGCTCGGTGATGGTGATGGCCAAAGCCGAAGAAATGAGGCTCAGCGAGGCGGCGGTGATTGCGAAGCGCATGTTGATACGATCTGAATTACTACTGCAGAGAATACTAGTAGCTAGGAAGTAGTGTCCAAGTTTCTACCGGGACATTTGCCTGCTATATATAGTATGTATATAAAACATCTTTGAGAAGGGTTTTCTTTGACGGGATCCTATAACGACACACGGTATACTCTTCTGTACTGAATCACTCAGCAGCCTTTAGCTGAGGCCCAACAGATCGGGACCAGGTCGATTGTCTAGACCGCACACTGAAGCAGCAATACGAGATGATCATCAGTATGGGCTGAGCCTCTCGCAGGAAGGGCAATAAAAAAGGGACCTCAAAGTGTAATCCGAGACATTTCCCACGTAGAGTGACAGCAATCGGGCATGGCCGGGATGTATGTCTCTGAAGCAGTGATCTGTCATGGTGTGCTGGATATATCACAATATCGGTCCAATGAGCTGCTCCGATACGACTGGCTGTGGGTGTTCTTTCCCCGACAGATAAAGACGCGAGCTGTGAAAGCAAGTTGAAGCCATCTCGTGTCAGCGCAAGGTTGGCACTAGGAGGGATTGGCTGCAAGACGGAACAGCCGATAAGGGTTTTGAGAAATCGAGGCTGTCAAAGATCCGTACTTCTATTTTGGTGGGCAGAATCTGGCTGTTATTTCATACCCGTTCAATACGGTAAGATGTCCCGATCAGGTCAGATTGGCTGGCGGAGTGTATTTATCTGGGACCTGCGGTCATCCTGCAAGCTGGCAGGCTGCTTGTCGTCGTTGTGGTTGTGGTTGTTCTTCCAAGGGTAACCGAAGCCGAGCCGGTTCCTGTGCGCCCGACCGTCAGGGCAACCCATCAAAGGAAGAGAAAGCCCGCAACAGTCGGGAACTCCGAATCAAACATCCCCGCCGTATACTGCTTTGTCTATGCCATTAGGGTCAGCAAGAGACGCTGACAATTTCATCCCTCTGCTTTAAGGCTTTCAAGACATTTAATATAGATCTAGACGGAACAACTCATGTATATTACCGTGATGCTAGGGTGACTAGTAACAAACAAGACGCCGTATTCTATACTTGGTACCCTATTAGTGCAGCCAGAGGCATGGTATAGTGTTTCATGTAAAGCCACAGTTTCAGGACAGACGAAAGAGCGGAAGAGGGAACAAGAGCCATGAGGGTAATGCAAAACATGGAAAGACAGGCGATAAACATCAGGCGTAGAGGCTCAAGGGGACTAGATGAACGCGTAGGACGTGGCCATCGCAACGGTGACCACCAATGTGCTTATTCCCAACGGTACCCCAAACAAATAAGTCTCAGACCCTTTGTACTGGGTTGGGCTGACGGATGAGGCTGCGGAGCTACTCGGGGTCGCCGATTTGGTCTGATCACCACAGATATCGGTGCTGTCCTTCAGGCTGTCCGTGGGATAGTACACGCGCGGACCTCCATCCGAGCTCAGATCCACTGCCAGATTCCCGCTGGAATCAGTGACATACGTCTTGCAAGATAAGATCTCGGTCACATTTTGCTTGGCTTGGAATCCAGTCTCGTCTGAGCCCAAAGTGATTTTGGTGGTGGCTTTGCTGGATGGCTTGGCTCCCAAATTGGATACGACACTCACGACCTGATTGCCTGCAAACCCCTTGCGCGTGGCCAGAATGTGGGTAGAATTGTAAATGGGTGCTGTCAGGTACGAGAGGTAATCGCTTCCAGATTGCGACTTTTGGGTGTACTGCTCACCATCTCCGCTAGCATATGATCGAAGGCGGTTAAGTGATTGGACGAGGGTGGGGAGGGAAGTCGAGTCCATCGAATAGCTGGTCAGCCAGAGAGCCTCACGATTAACCGGATTGTAGGATCCAGTCAGATGTTGTTCCTCGCCATAATAGACTGTGATTAGATCATCAGTGGTGTCTGAGAAATCTTGCTTCCTATGGGGAAAGCGGGGATGAGAACATACGGATGGGGATGCCGTCCGCCAGCATACTGCTGGTAAGAATATTGCGAGCTAACTGCTCACGAGCAGAAAAGGTCAAACATTGTTCAGTATTGAGATAGGAATGCGGCTAAACTTACCGATATATCCGACGTGTATGAACCGAAGCGCGGAACATCCTGGTTAGCAGTAAACGTTCCCAGAGCGAGGACATCCTGTATATGGTCAGTTTGGAGGTAAGATTACCTTTGGAGCATGTCCTACCTCGCACTGTCCCTTGGTGTAGCTGATAGACTCGGTAATGGTGCTCAGGTTCCCGTTGGTTGTGTTGAAGGCGTCGGTGAGAATGTAGTACCTGAGAAGGTCAACACGACTCAGTCTACTCATCACGATGCGGTACTCACAATGGATAATTCAATAGCCCATTCAAGCTTGGCTGTAGAGGACAAACATCAGCCGCATCGGCCGTAGCGCCTTCACCGACAGTGAAAACCCCCGATGACTTGGTGAAGTTGGAGAAGAAGTCGGGGGCGATGTTAAGGACGCTGTCGATACGCAGTCCGTCAACTAGCAACAAGAGACATGTTAATCAATATCCCAGAACAGTTAAAAAAAAATAAGACTTACTCGAGTAGTTCGAGACCAACTCCGATATCCAGGAACCCAAAATATTCTGAACCTGCTCGTCCTCATTTCGCAGATCGGGAAGCGATACGACGGTGTCTCCCATCCAGCACTTAGAATGGCATTAGCAAAACTTCCAGGGGTAATATATCACGATGCACACTTACATCCAGGACACATGTTTCATTTGTGGGATCACTGGAGAGGAGTTTGAAGTCATGAAAATACTTTTGATCATCGAAAGGATTAAAAGTGCTGTAATCGACGGTGCTAGAATTTCCCGCCCAGGCCATATCACCAACCACGATGTCGAGCATCAAGTACTGAGTTTCGCATGGTCAACGTCGTTCTCAAGAAAACATGGTAAATTGACTTACCATTCCACGATCGTGCAAGGCAGAGGACAAGGCTTGAAGCTCCTTGGGAGTGCCGAAGTGGGAGTTGATGGAATACAGGTCATTGGGCCAATATCCATGGTATGCTATGAACTGTTAACATGTTGAATTATCTACCTACCAAACTACATAAATATATCATGTATATAACAATGTACAAAAAATTGAAGATGGTTTATGAAGGTTTTGAAGTGCCATACCTGAGAGATCTGCTGTTCGGGCGGAAATCTGGGTTTGCGCCGGAGAGATCCATATCTGGGAGACTCGGATATGAGAAGAGTGGCAGAAAGTGTGAGGAACACTACTCTGTAGTGCTAAACCTACCGCATCGAAGCCGAGATTCTGGATGTAGTCCAGCTTGTTGATGATGCCCTGAAAAGTACCTCCGCAGTAGTTCCCCTCTGCTGCATCACAAGCAGCAGTGGTTGAGTTATCCGATCGAGCAAAGCGATCGGTCACGATTTGATAGATAGAGCGACTGATCCATTGGTCTCTGGAAGCCGCATTAACCGTGGGGATTCCCAGAGTTACCACAAGCAACGAGATGATCCACCACCCGTCCATGGTTGGTGGCGTTTGCATGAGCAGATGAAAGAAGGCAAGGAGAGTAGTTTCAATGGTGGAATAATTAGCTAGGAAGAGGTGAGAGAAATGTCTTGATGATTATGATCTGCGTAACCTTCTGCTGAGCATATTCATATACGATGCGGACACATACATCCTTTGTGTCTGTTCAGGGCAAAAAAGAGATGATTACCGACCAGTGAACAACAAGTCAACAGTGACAATACCGATGTATCCTGACTGTATGGAAACTTACGTAACGACGTAATGGGTAAATATGTATTGGGTATTGGGTATTGGTACTTTTCGGACCCTAACAGATGGACATCTAAGTAACTACCATTTACTAACCAGCAAATCTGACATCTAACTCACGGCCCGTTCGCCAGGTGGTTGGTTCCTACTAGTTCCTGTCACTTTCACCCGATCGGCAGGCTTTGCTGGTCCGGGAAAGAAAGAAAGAGCGAACAGACTATCAGAAAAAGCGCGAGCCAAACCTTAAAACTTCCCGCTATTTTTCTTTTTTTTTATTCTCCTTATTTCCCGTCGGAACCTTTGCTCTGCTCCACTTCTCTCCCCTTATCGGCCTTCGTATCCCGAAAAGATAGTCTATCCCACTCACTTTTCCTTCCTTGGCTCGCTTCCACTATCTCGGATAGGTCATCCTCTCGCGATGACGTGTCTCTGCTGTTTTTGCCCTTCTGGGTTCACGGAATCTGCAAGTTCTGCTCGCCCCATCGGGCATATGTCACTGTCGGGTTGATGGGGTTCGTCTATCTCCGATCCCCGTGGCCCGGGATATATCACTGGCTCTTCAAACTTCGTCCTTGCAGGAGGTTCCCGAGCTGATGAGAAACATCATGACACCGCATATGCCAGGTCGAAGGCTGCTACTATCCATAGTAAACCATAGCTTTCCTCCACTCTTGTCCTTCCCAACACTACCACGGATCCTTCCACCCCCATGGGTTCTTGATTTCTGTGTGAGCTGTCGGGTGGATTTACCCCCACCACCGTTGAGAAGGCATCATCATGACCCACTTTGGCTGCTCGCTCAGCCTCTCAACCACTACGAAAAGCCCATATCAATGCATGTCAGACTGGTGCCGGATGAGACATGAGCCTGCCAGTATTGGGCCTGGAACCTCGTCTTGGGGCCCGAGCAGGGTGGCGTGGCGTGTTACAAGCTGAATTGGCTTTCAATCGACTCAAATAGACTCGCTGGTCGGGATACCTACACCCTCCATGTCCACCAAATGTGGCGTGTATGTCAGCCCCAAGAACTATCGGCCAAATTTAGGCCTGTTCGAGCGCCTCACTCAAGTGTCAGTGCACAGAGGAGGCTGTACGGGACATTGCGTTATCGCGCCGGGGTAATGCACTAATCTATGACATGCTTTCCCTGCCCATCAGTGATACCCTATGAATCTCCGCAGTCCCTGGGTTCATGGGATATCCTTTCTTTCTGGGCATGCACTGTCCTGTTGTCGTTACTGCTTGTTTGACTTCCTCATTTTTCCTTTCTGCAGTTGAGGCCAGCCCAGCGCGCTTGGTGGATGTCACTATAGTGGCATTCACTTGTGCAGAATGAAGCTGTTCATTTTCATCTATCGTTATCTCTCCACTATCGCATTATTGAGCCGCATTGCACAATCTCTGCCACATCTTCCAGAGGAGGTAAATTGGAATCTCAACCAAAATGAGACCGCAACGGACCCTCTCGACTACTCGGGTCAGTGGGATGGCCACTCATACACTCCTTCTCCGGATAACTGGCGTTTCCCATTTTACACGATATTCCTCGATAGATTTGTCAACGGCGATCCCAGCAACGATGATGCGAATGGCACACAGTGGGAACACATACTGACTTCTAATCAATTCCGTCATGGCGGAGACGTTCTTGGCTTGGTCGATACGTTCGATTACCTTCAGGGCATGGGGATTAAGGTGAGTTTGATGCCTCCATAGGTGACGGGACTCCAGAGACTGACCTGATCGCCTTTGCTAGGGAATCTATCTCGCCGGAACGCCGTACATTAACTTTCCCTGGGGTGCCGACGGATATTCCCCGCTGGACCTAACCCTGATGGACCATCACTATGGTACGATCGACGACTGGCGCACAATGATATCCGAGGCCCATCAAAGGGGGTTATATGTTCTCTTCGATAACACCTTTGGGACGTATGTGTGATTACCTGTGCCCCATATCGGAACGTACAATGCTGACTGCGGGGGAACAGAATGGGCGATCTTATTGGTTTCCAAGGCTACTTGAACAGGTCCGCGCCGATCAATCCCAGCGAATACGATTACGTTTGGAAATACGATCGTCAATATTGGGATTTTAAACCCGGGAATCAAATCGAATCACAGTGTCCCTGGGAGTATCCACGATTCTGGGACGATGACGGGACTGGCTTGACCACAACCACACTTGGCGCTTCATGCCGTGACAGTGAATTCGATCAAGTAGGCCTCTTCCCTGTGGTTTGTATTGGCTATCACTGACTATTTACTTCAGTATGGAGAAGTTGCTGCCTTTGGAAACTACACCGAATGGGAAGGGCAGATTGCCAAATTTGCCTTTGTGCAAGATCGTCTGCGCTCATGGCGGCCTGACGTTCTGGCGAAGATCAAGCACTTCTCCTGTCTGACTATCACCATGCTAGACATCGATGGGTTCCGCGTCGATAAGGCTCTTCAGGTGACCCTGGATCAGCTGGGTGAGTGGTCCGAGTCAGTGCGTGATTGCGCCCAGCAAGTGGGCAAGGACAACTTCTACATCCCTGGAGAGATTGTCTCAGGGAATGCCTTTGGGTCGTTATATATTGGTCGCGGCCGTCAGACGAATCAGACCATCTCCAATATCACGGAGGCCTTTATGATGACGAACAAAACAGACAAGGCCACCGAAGATCTCTTTCTCAGACCTACATCGCAATCTGCCTTGGACGGGGCTGCATTTCACTACACGCTGTATCGAGGATTGAGTCGGTTTCTAGGGTCAGTTCTGCCGCTTTTTCCCTGCTAAGCTCCTTCCATCCATACTAATGTGCCCATCTTTAGTCTGGATGGTATCTATGCCGCCGAAGGCGATCCACCGGTAAATTTCATCGAGACTTGGAATGGCCTCGTGGAGACTAACGACATGATCAACATCAATACTGGAAAGTTCGACCCCCGCCACCTGTTTGGTGTCACGAATCAGGACGTTTTTCGGTGGCCAGCCATTGCCAACGGTACTCATAAGCAGAATCTTGGACTCTACATCGCATCGTTACTCATGCCAGGAATCCCCATTCTCTCCTGGGGCGAGGAACAGGATTTCTACATTCTGGACAACCAGGCTGATAATTATAGTATGCAATCCGGGTCCCAAACTCCCTTCCATTACTAATGCGTTATAGTCTTCGGTCGCGGCCCCATGTCATCTGCTCAAGCATGGCAGCTTCACGGATGTTACAAGCTCGGGGCATCCAAATACGTCAACTTCCCGCTCGACCGCGCCCTGACTGGATGCGGTGATGATTCCGTTAGCCTTGACCATCGGGATCCTTCCCATCCTGTTCGTGGTCTCATCAAAATGATGTTTGAAATGCGACAGAACTACCCAGTTCTGAATGATGGCTGGTACCTCCAACAATTGTCCAACCACACCTTCGACATCTACCTTCCTGGCAGTAATGGAACCCCAACTGAGACTGGAATGTGGAGTGTGATGAGGTCCCGCTTTACAGATCTACAAAACTTCGATGGTCAAGGCCAGGGTAACCAGAGTGTGTGGCTAGTCTATTCGAACGACAACAAAACGGTTGATCACCAGTTCAACTGCAGTGGCAAAGATGCCCTGATCTCGCCATTTCCTGCAGGAACCACGGTGAAGAACCTGTTCTATCCGTTTGACGAATATACTCTTATTAACAGCTCGGTGACCCTTGGGTATGATTTTACCACCCCAGAGTTGGATTGACTTCGCTGACAATCAGTAGATTTGAAGGATCAGAGCTCCCCAATGGATGTTATCCTCAGCTGACGATGCCGGCTTGGGGCTTCAAAGCCTTTGTTCCCAAGGCTAAATTTGTGAAGCCTTCGCCATATATAACAAGCTTCAGCCCGGGGCACGATGCGCGATTTATCTCCCAGGGAAACGATGGGGAGACTATACAAATTGGCTTCGAGTTCTCCCAGGAGATGAATTGCAGCCAAATCACCGACTCGCTGACGGTCACGTCTAAAGCACTCAATGATGAGAGTGCTCGAATCGACACGAATTCAGTTACATGCAGTTCATTTGCTGAGACACAAGTAGCGACATTTCCTGGTGCCCTCACTAGCGTCTTTGGCTACCAGGTGAATTTGACCAACGTTTATCCTGGAGTCCACAGGATCACTGTTAGCAACGTGACTACTGCAGAGGGAAACCAATCTACCAATGTAAGTATATACTTTCTCTATGCAGCTGCATACAACACAAGTGCTAAATAATTCGGGCAGTCTGTGGATCACTTCATGTTTCGCATCGGAGAGACGAATAATCCCATGGTGTGGCCGCAACTGGCCAACTACAGCCGGACTCTGCTGTTTGACACTCCATCGCCCGCAGCGGAACCCTTGTCCGTAAGGCCACAGGCCCCAGGTGCAGATATGTGGCGCTACTCGCTCGACTTCGGAGCTAATTTTAGTCCCTGGATGACATATACCGGGTTCAATACGTCCATCCCGGGTAAGAACTGGACCGGGACTGCGAAGCAAGCGTGGGATGGAGAGCACATCATCGCCCAGTATTGGAGCAAGCTCACCGGGAGTAGCGACCACTGGCAGCATGGAGACTCTCAATGGCAATACAAACCGCCCCGTCGCTTTCCCAACCTCTTTATTGAGGGTGAATTCAATCAGTTCGGATACGACGCTGGCTACTCCAACACAATGAGCCTCAGCAACGTTACTGGCGATTGGGAGATCCATTTCATGGGCGAATGGCCCGTACAAGTCGCATTCAATGCCTGGGGAATCAATGAAGATGGGTTGCCTGATCAGACGCAGGTCTATGGGGATATCGACGGCGACAACGTCCTCGATCAAGTTCCGCCCGTCACGCTCCTTAGCAATGTGTTCAATGTCACCATCCCACCCCCTTCGCCTTATCTAGCTTTTAAGCTTTCGGTGAATGACGGCGATCTGAGGGTCTACGCCACACCCACCGGATCGAGATGGGTCCAGCTAGCTCTCTTCATCTTGCTGGCTGTCATACCTGTCGCCACAGCGGTCGGAGCGGTGTTCATTTACCTCAAGGCCTTTTACCAAGTCAAGTTCAATCAAATCGGCGTCACTGAGAAGACTTCAACGCTTGCACCGATTCTGGGCGCCCTTATGAAGATAACCCGGTCCTCGAACGAAAAGGAAGCCAGCCCGGAAGACAATCAGCGTTCCGTGAGCCCGTCTGGTCTTCCGACTGGGGGCGCCATTGGGGCTATTGTTAGCACCCCGCGGCGCACTGTTCTTATTGCCACCATGGAATACGACATTGAAGATTGGGCGATTAAGATCAAAATCGGTGGCCTGGGTGTGATGGCTCAATTAATGGGCAAGAACCTTACCCATCAGGACCTCATATGGGTGGTCCCCTGTGTTGGAGGCGTGGATTACCCTAGGGACGACCCGCGTGAACCGATGGTGGTGACTGTCCTTGGGACAACATACCATGTTGATGTTCAGTACCATCGGCTGCATAATATCACATATGTCCTGCTGGATGCGCCTGTGTTTCGAGCCCAATCGAAGTCGGACCCGTATCCTGCCAGGATGGACGACCTCAACTCTGCCATCTTCTACTCGGCCTGGAATCAATGCATTGCTGAAGCCATCAAGCGGTTCCCGCAAATTGATCTCTACCATATCAATGATTACCATGGTGCAGCAGCTCCACTCTATCTCCTACCTCGAACAATTCCATGCTGCCTGTCTCTGCATAACGCGGAATTTCAAGGCTTGTGGCCAATGCGAAACCCCCAGCAAATACAGGAGGTCTGCCGAGTGTTCAACCTGGATCAGGCAATAGTCAAGAAGTACGTCCAGTTCGGCGACGTGTTTAATCTCCTTCACTGCGCCGCGAACTACCTGAAAATACACCAGAACGGATTCGGTGCAGTGGGTGTCTCGAAGAAATACGGCAAGCGATCGTACGCTAGATATCCCATTTTCTGGGGTCTCAAGAGCGTTGGAGCCCTGCCAAATCCCGATCCGTCTGACTTGGCGGACTGGGATAGCAATGCGAGCAAACAGCCCGAGGAGGTCACCATCGATGTGGAGTTCGAGGCCAACCGTGGCGCACTGAAAAGGCAAGCACAGGAGTGGGCAGGGCTGAAGGTTGACCCCGACGCTCAGTTGTTTGTCTTTGTCGGGCGCTGGTCCATGCAAAAAGGTGTTGACCTTATCGCGGACATCTTCCCCTCTGTTCTGGATGCTCACCCAAAAGTGCAGTTGATGTCCATTGGACCAGTCATCGATCTCTATGGAAGGTTTGCGGCTTTGAAGCTGAACCGGCTTATGGAACTCTATCCAGGACGTGTCTATTCCAAGCCAGAATTTACTGCACTGCCTCCCTTCATCTTCAGTGGCGCTGAATTTGCATTGATTCCATCGCGGGATGAACCGTTTGGTCTTGTGGCTGTCGAGTTTGGGCGCAAAGGAGCTTTAGGCGTGGGATCACGGTATGACTCTACACTAACGTTGCTACGAGTATCAATGCTGACATATGTACATCATGTAGGGTCGGTGGCCTTGGACAGATGCCAGGATGGTGGTACACAATGTAAGCTTCTTCATCCTACCAATGAAACATGCAGAGGCAGTGCGCTAATGTATTCAAGTGAGTCGATGACAACGAAACATCTCATCCACCAGTTCAAGTTGGCCATCAACGATGCTCTGAGATCATCTCAAGAAACACGCGCTATGATGCGTGCACGATCAGGCAAGCAGCGGTTTCCCGTGGCGCAGTGGGTTGAGGATTTGGGTATCCTACAAACCACCTCCATCGTAAAGCACGCAAAACACTCTAAAAGCCAGGACCGCAATTCTTGGAGGTTATCCGGTGTCGGTACAATGGTTCCCGATAGACCTCGCAACTTTCGGTTCTCATCGAGCTCGAATACCAGTCGCGAACAGAGCCGTTCACGCAGCTCAGACAACTCGGGTCCCCCCAGCAGGCCCATTACTGCGGACGCAAAACAAGCCGTTGCCAGGCCAGGCCACAGTCATGTTGCCTCATTGCCAGCAAATCTGCCTTCGAATCCGAACATGTTCAACGATTCTGACACTGACAACGAACCAAGACGCAGACCAGTATCCTCCACCCCCCGCGGAGGTCCTCGCATTGTTTATACCCTCGGCAACGACGACCAAGATCTCGAGAACATGACAGGGGTCACCCAAGATGACTTTGGTCCTCATCTTGCCTCGTATCTGTCGCCATCTGGGGCACCAAATACTCCCCCAACCTTTGCTAACTCTGGGGCTAGTACCCCCACCCTCGGCGCCGGACCGGACGATGGTCTACTAGGGCGAAGGAACCTAAGCCCGTCGATGATGAGTCTGGTTAGCATCCATGACATCGTCAAGGAGAAACAAGACTACAACCTCCAGAAAGTCAATCCGTTTTTCACAGATGCTAATCATGAGTACGCAGCCAAGTTTGAACGGAAACTTGCCGGTCTGAACGGCAAAAACTCAGAGGACCAGTTGTGCATCGAGGAATTCATCGAGAAAAGCGAAAAAGACTGGTTCAACCGTTACCGAGATGTCAAACTGGGCAAATCACCTCTCCCGTCTCCGTCTCCGTCTATCTTCCGCTTTAAAGTTCAGGACGCTAGTCGACCACCTACCCCTGCAGTCAATGGCCCTGCTGAGGATCCAAACGGTGGGCAATTTCTTCTCCCCAAGGATTATGTTCCTCCTACCGGCTTGAAGCGTTTCATGCTCATCAAGCTGGGCGACTGGCCCTTGTATTCAATTGTGCTTGCTATCGTGAGTTTGAACCTTCCCCAGACGCTGCCCAAATTCACTCTAATAGAACAATACCAGGGCCAAATCCTTGCCTTGAACTCCTATCAGATTACTCTGTTGAACGGCGAGATCGGAGAAACGGCAGAAAAGCTGTACATCCTGGCTTCGATTTATCTCGCGTCCTCAATCATCTGGTGGATGGTTTTCCGGCTCGTTCCATCAGTTTATGTACTAACTATTCCTTACCTGGTATGTGAACTTGTTTCCATATTTCTCACTGCCTAGGCCTTCATTCTAACTGTGTTAAAGTTGTACGGCTTAGCCTTCCTGTTCGTCGGAATCGCGGGCCCCATTGGCAACAGCACCAGCCAGACGTGGCTACAGAATGTGGGCACCGGGCTATATTCATTTGCATCTTCCAGTGGATCCATCTTTTTCGCCCTGAACTTTGGAGACGAAGGTATGTATATGGACAGCATCTGCCGGTCACCCTATCTAACCTTTGTATGTTTTAGGCGGGGCGCCTCTCAGCTCCTGGATATACCGAGCCACCGTGATACAGGGTAGCCAGCAGCTGTGCATCAGTTTTCTGTGGTACTGGGGTAGCTGGATGGCAAGCCTCAACCAAGAGGGTAGTACGCGATTCAGTCTTAGCATAACTGACCCAAACGTGTTGCTCGGGGTCGGCATCGGCCTGGCTTGTGTGTTGTGGCTGTTGGGGGCCTTGGTATTCTTCGGACTTCCTGCATACTATCGGCAAACACCTGGGCGGGTCCCAACCTTCTACCTCTCGCTCTTCCGGCGTCGGGTCATCCTGGTATGTTTCTGTCGACCTTCATAAAACTCGGCCTTTGATATCGGGTGCTAACCGATTTTCTTCTAGTGGTTCTTCTACATGGTGTTCATCTCCAACTACTGGCTATCAGCACCGTATGGACGAAATTGGCTGTATCTTTGGTCAAGCAAGCACGCCAAGGTGTGGCAGATCATTCTGCTAGTCCTTCTCTTCTTTGTCGTGGTGTGGGCAGCTGCGCTCTGGGTATTTCACGTGCTTTCCAAGCGACATGCCTGGTTCATCCCGATCTTTGCCATTGGGCTGGGAGCCCCTCGATGGGCGCAAATTCTATGGGCCACTTCCAACATTGGCACCTATATTCCTTGGGCGGGTGGACCAGTTGCTGGAGCCATTCTCGGACGGGCGCTCTGGTTGTGGCTTGGGGTTCTGGATAGTCTTCAGGGTATTGGTGAGTCTTTCCCTTTATTAACTGTCGGGGTTCTTCTCAACTAACAATCAACCATTTACGTAGGGTTTGGAATGATTCTTCTAAATACCATGACTCGTTTCCATGTCACCTTCACCCTCCTGGCGGCGCAGGTGGTGGGTTCGGTCGCCACCATTCTGGCTCGAGCTACAGCTCCTGATAAGTTGGGGCCAGGCAATGTCTTCCCTGATTTCTCGGCAGGAGTGGCCGCCGGGTTGAGCAAAGCGGATTTTTGGGTGTGTCTGCTGTTGATGCTCTCCATCAACGTCATCTGCATCTTTTTCTACCGCAAAGAGCAGCTTTCAAAACCATAGTTGTTGCATATACTGTAGTCTAATTCTCTTGGACCAGTCTCTTGGTATGTAGAGAACTGGTTAGCATCATTGGAGTAATTGGGGGAATTTTGTCTAGTGTTCATGTTTGGTTCAATTTCCGCGGAGATATATAAATTGTATATTTTTTCCCAAAACGATGTACATGGGAGGTGTTTGATTCATGTGAAATGTGAGAGACTGGGTGTGGGATATATATATAAATAATGTGGTAGCACACAATCCAATAATAGGATATATATAGAATAGAAGGACCGCAACTTCCCATCAAATGTTCGTGTTAACCATCGTCTCCAAATCGAATAATCTTCTTTTAATCAGGTGATGGCGCAGCGCGGGACAAGTTCGGCCCGAGCCATCCCGGCTATTCCTGTTCAGGCCTGATCCCTCAGGCTGCCTGCATGACATTTAATTTAATACGAGATGATTGCCCCCTCTCCCTAACTCGTGCCAAAAATTTATCACATCCCTTGCCAGTCCTTTCTGCAACACGCGATTGTCTTTTGTTTCCAGTGAGAGCCGTTGTTCTGCCACTCTTTTCAGAGCAACGCGATTCTCGTTCACTCGTTTAACTTATCCATCCCGTGGCCCTATCAACAACTTTAGGCATTTTACTCTAGTCACTCATTACTGTCTACCATGTATCGCTCACTTTTCTCTATTCTTATTGCTCTCTGCGTCTATGCGCATTGCGCCTTTGCCTCCTTGACTTCAAGTGAGATCGCCAACTCCTTGAATGAATTGGCGCAACAAGGTTTCGCTGCCAAGGATCTCGTATTGGAGATTAACTCCACCGCCGATGCCGGTCCAATGCGTGTATGTTGGCCCTGGGTATCCTGACAGCTTCAAATATGCGTTTTTCTGATGAGATGTAGGATGTCTATACGGAAATGGATACGATCGTGACCGTGGTTCTCACGGATGTCGAGTTCATGACCAATACCCCTATCATCACTGATCAATCCGAGGAGCAGACAGTATATGAAGGGTACTCAAATGTGAGATCGTCAGCCTAACCCATAGCAACTAAATATAAAACTCATTTCTTTGGCCGCTAGTTCGTACAATCGCTCCTTGAACTCATGGACGCCTTCTCCGACAGTGCAACTGAGTTGAAGTCGATTGACTCAACCACCAAGGAGAAAGTGCCCTCGGAAGTTCGCATCCTGGAAAGTGCCGTGGACGTGAGATTGCCTCCATTTTTGAGCCATTGAGGTTTATACTAATATGCCATCAGGCCTACTTCTATAATATTATCGGCCTCTTCCCGGCTAACAGCTCGTACAATGCCCAAGCCAGCAACCAGAAAGCTCAGGTCGACACCCATTGCTTCCAGGCTATCTGGGCGTTTGATCTCAGCGATGGCAGTCAGTCTAGCTCTCAATCGCGCAGGAATACCTCTCTTCATGCTCGAAGAATGATGCGAAACTCCGTGTAAATTGAACCATGTACTTTCTGTAAGGATTGCGCAGAGCTGGATCGTCATCTTGATGGTCACCAGCGGAACCCTCTGTTGAATATTTCTAATTCTTAATTACCTTGTACCATAATAGTTATTTCACTGGCACTTTCAGGCACTAAGTTTATGAGTGGGCATTGTTTTGTTGGCTACATAGATTGGAAGTAGACAAAATCTAGCGATACTACTCCCGGGGCAGCAGAATCGTCCTGAGGTACACGGCACGTAAGATAGTCACATTCGTGGTTCTCTCCTATAGAAAGAAGAAAATGGGATAAAACAAGAAAGTTGGCCCTCTTAGGCTCATATTTTGCATCCAATTTTGTTACTTCGGTAGCCATTGCCTTGCAATGTTCCCATGGGTCCGTCTGGAGAGTCAATCATATTATAATTTGGAAAGGTGGAACTCACATCCTATAGTGCTTAATCCGAAGTAGATTAGAAATTATAGTAGACATTCAAAAACTATGGGATGAGCCGTTAGGGAAGCAAAGGTAACCACTGCAGACTTATCAACAACCCTTTCACGGAGCCCAAGGCAGTCTTCGATATTGAGCATGTTGTTGCCGATCAGCTTCGCGGGGTTAATATCTCGTCGGAATCCATCAGCGCCTATGTCCGGTCCCATCATCATATGGATCACACCGATGAAGCATAGTCGGCCGAAGAAGTGTTCCTGTGTCCTGCCGCCATCTTTGGAGCTATATCACCTGCGGAAATGAAGGGGCATATACTCGAACTTCCCCCTTTCTACGGACTGAATGCCGTGACGATAAAAGTCTGGGGGATGCAGAGGCTGCACTTTTGGATGACCTCTGATGCAAAAGCGAAGTCTTGGTTATCATCGCTCATGATGCAGCCCTTCGGAATGTCCTGCCATTCTCCCAAAAGCACATCACCGACGGAGATATGGCTGGGTACAAAGCCAACGGGACTTGCAGATTTCGAAAGATTTTTGCTGTTGCTGTTGATGGGAATAGGGAATACTTGATTCAGACATGCCATTAGTCTACGCCTGGAAAGTCCATGGTGTCACTCTAGAGCACGCCCAGTCATAATACTGGTGCGGCTGTATTTGCGGAGAGGGGATTCGGAATAGTGGTATGCCATATAGAGTAAAGAGGAAAATGAGGAGAACAACAAGTAAAAAGACATGAAATTGAACCAGGAACATACAGATTATGAAGACAGGATGGCAGTCTAGGGCCTCAACACAACCTGACCCCCCCAGCCGCTCAATCTTCCTGCCGCATCCAATGCGCCTTCAATTTCATCCAGCCCAAATTCCTCGATGTGAGTGACGCCGCCCTTCCCACCCAGCGGAAGCAACCCAGACCGCACCATTTGAATCAGCCGGAACACATGCGGACAATCATACATAAACCGTCCCTGAATGCGAATGCCCTTGAACATGATCTCCCCGTAAGGCACCTGAATACTCCCCAAGTGCCCGCCCATCAGGACACATCAACCGAATGATCCCAGCGCACGAATACCGGCAACTAAGAGGGATGAGTCCTGAAGGATTGGGGGCGACAGGTCCAGGTATACATGGGCCCCCTCCGGTTGGCCGACCGCTGTTTTGAAGGACTGGGTATCTGTAGCCTCGTCCCCAGTGATTTGGACTGTGATAAGTCGCTGTGTACCATGGATACGTTCGAGCTTGTCCAGAGCTGCCCTGTTGCGGCCGGCTGCGATGACGGTGGCCCCCATGGCCAGGGCTGCGCCCACGGCGCCGCCACCAAAACACCCTGTAGCTGGGACCACAATCACCACCTCGCCCGGTTTCACGTCCACCTCGGCCAGCCCGCCAAAGGAAACCAGGTATGCGGTCAAAAGACAGAGATCACTGATGCTGTATCCCAGCTGCCCCAGGAGAACTTCCTCGTCCAGCAGATACAGGTTCTCCAGAGGGAACCGCGCGTATTCAGCATATGTTCCGTTGCGCCAGACTCCATCCATGAGTTTCTGCGCCGCAGGATGGATTGCTCCATGAACTCCGTACAGCATGGTGACGGCGGGATTATCGCGCGCGCGGATGGTTATGTCACAGAAGACAAGTTGACCCGGCCTGAGGGTGACACAGTCGGGTCCAACTTCATGGATGCGCGCGATGGCCGTGTTTCCCGGAGTCATGGGGATGGAGAGCGGGTATGGGCGCTGGTTCGTGATTACCTCCCTCATATAGGGGACAATATCAGCAGCCAGGATGCGGACGATGGCATCACCAGTCAACGCGACAGGGCGAGGGACATTTTCCACGACCAGGGGCTTGTCCCGGGCATAAATCACCGCCGCTTTGTGGGTTGACATATTTTTTCTTTGTTGGTCTGAGGGGCAGTTGCAAGGTAGTAGAGGATGAGCCGTTTCTTCTCTGCTGCCTTAACTGATCTGTAGAGCATTTTAATTCCGTGCTTTGTCCATCAATTTAAGGAAGACAGATCCACGGTAGGCGAGAATGGTATATCCGCAAACTCCGGTCACCCGGACCAACAAAGTCTGGTAACGACGAAGCAAGATACTACGGAATACCCACTTAAGCAACCCCATCTGTCATAGTGGACTCTGGTAAACGGTCAATGACACCAGACATAGCCCTGGACGGTGGATCCCAATCAATTCTGCCGATTTCAACACTTCTGCAACTGCTTGCGCGGCTATGAATTCATGGCGACGGCGATAAACTCTCACTGTTCCCCGTATCTCCGAGCCCCCTCCACCAACGCGCTTTGTATGTCATGGATCTGTGGTCAATGTATGACTTGCCATGCCGCACGCCGCACCCGGACTCGTACTGGATTAGGTCGTCAGATGGTTGACTGCTGATCTCATGGCAGATACTAAAGCCGTATGTGGTGGAAGTTTTGCCTCCCATGTACATAGACCAAGTAGAGTGGGTCCGGCTCTCACGGCGACTGATAACTTTAGAGAAAAGCATATTCATGAAGTGAACACCAAAGTGGCAGGGTGAATGTGCGAGCCCCACTATGTTTAAACATGGTGACCGGGCAGCTAAAATTATTAATGCTATCGCATTTAGCGTTCATACCTACTGTCCTAGTACTACTCGTAGCCCGGCCCTGTATTCATACTAGTTAGCTGTTGTTATGGGCGCGCTTCGGGGCCCTTGAGGGCAAGACTCGCGAGATGGGCACTACCATACAACGCAGGACTCGATGCTGTCAGATATGGATCACATTTAGTTTGTGAAGGTTATCACACCCAAGGTGCAGGGGACCATCAACGTCGTCTCTGCCCTATGCCCCACCAGGTCTTATCTGGAGTTCTTCATCATGCTCTCCTCGTCAGCGGAAGTCATTGCCAACCGCGGCCAGGCCAAATATGCTGCCACCAACACCTTCCTGGATGCTTTTGCGTGTCAACTGGTGGCCGAGGGTTACCAGGCCACTCCTATTAGTCTGCGCGGCATGCTCAGTGTGGGTTAGATCGCGGAGGGTCAGGCTTAGACTCTCCATCGCGCTCGCCTACAGGGCCCTCTTGGGAGACTTTCTACTCTCTATCCTGAAATATCGTATGACTTCTGCCTGGGGGGTGGCACAGAGCACCCAGACCTGCCACACGGAGGTCGGAATACGATCCGCGCGGAGCTTTCCGACGCCAGTCCATCCTTATGCCTGAGTTCATGACCCAACCGTTATTCTCTCCGCGTTGGGCCATTGCAGGCAGGTCCCAAATGGCCGGACAAGAGGGTCGAGGCGGCGGTAGACGTCGTGACGCGAGCCAACGTCGAGTAACTGGCGCGTATTATGACACTTTCCGTTCAGAAGATTGATCCGCAGCGGTCGCTGGGCTCGTACGAGGTGGATTCCCTGGTGACAGTGGACTTGGAGACCTGGTTCGAACGGGAAGTGGGGGTTTCCATAGGATCGGGGGAGCTGTTGGCGGAGCTGGCCATGACCCAGTTGGCCCGACAGGCTGCGGACGGATCGCGGTACTTGCCGGCGGAGCTCCGGAGAAGTTAGTAGAAGAAGGGGCTGTATCCAAGTAAGAAAGAAGCTCTTTTAAGGGTGCGATTGCATGATGGAGGCCCACAAGGACAAGCCAGGAAGAATGAGGCTTTGGACCATGGGGAAAGACGGTGGCGCCATCTCCAGGCATTCAGGCTTGAATGTTACTAATTAGAGAAATGTCAGGTGACTTTCGCCGAGGCAATGAAGGGCACTAGCCCCAAATAGGTAACACGACAACCAGCTGCTGTTTTGAGATCAAACGGAATTATCATCAATTATAAACCGAGGACATCAAGCCGCGCACCTACCAATATTATGGAACTGCTATGGCTCATCTCTTCTCAACTGGTGGGTGGTTAATGATTTACCCTTCATGCCCGGCTTATCTCTGTGATCAGGCCATTATGGGCCTCCTTATGGGGGTACCTAGACTAGGAGCAAGACACTTACGGAGTAGCTTGATGGAGATCCAGTAACTAGGCAGAATCGACTAGCTACATACAAGCAATGTCTCCGAAACGGAACTCAGAGCTCAGACCTTGAGATACAGTCACTCCTGCTCGCATGGCGGTGTGCTTTGATTTTGGCTGTCCTACATTCAGTGTCAAATGAACAAAGCATATTTGACCAGGTGAGGAGCAAAAAAAATATGCTCCAAGGCCGATGTCTTTGGGATTTGAAGCCATTGGCCAACATGGGTCTGCAGAAATATTAATATCAATATCATGACTGGGACTACGCCCGCCACTGGCCCTTCAATAGAATCGTGGATCTACCGCCCACATACCGACGCTTCCCCTCGGCACAGCTTAGACCAAGCCTCTCCTGCCAATAATTAAAAAGTGTTATCATGATTGTGGATCTTGAGCCAATTGTGGCACATGCTGGCTACACGAGTAAATGCTCGGTTCGCTTCGCAACATCTGAGGCCCATGTTTAGCCACTAGTAGTTCAGATCTTCCCTGTTTCTATAAGAGGTCCATCTTCCTGTGCACTAAGGCGTGCCAAACCTTTAGCCCTCTAGTCTTGTGACCCAGGTCTCAGTTTATGCTTCAGTTGTCTTGCCTGGCAGAACATGCCTGGTACAGAGATCAGTCATGACAGTGGTGCAACACCGTCCTTACGGTGTCCCTTCGACGAATTTGAACGGATTCTCGAGAAGAATCCCATTTTGGCGCCCACTGGCTGTACGGAAAAGTTTTGTCAAGCTGGACGCCTCATCCACAGCGCTGAGCCAAAGGTCGGGGAGAATCGTCCGCTCGAAGTGGTGAAGAATGAAGCGGTGGCATTTCTCTGGCAGTTGTGGCAGGAAGGCATCTACACCGAAGACCGTTACCTAGAAAGGCGCGCACAAGTGCTGGAGGAGATCGCTCGATCAACTAAAACCACAATTGTGTGGGATCAGGAATGCAAGCGAGTGGGCAAGACTTCGATCTGGACACAAAGCGCCGAAGAACTTCGCTATGGGCTGCGTCTGGCCTGGAAGAATTCGCGCAGGTGTATCATGCGCTCGCGGTATCAAGATCTGGGCCTCTGTGATCTGCGACATATTCACACTAGCGTCGGTATGGCCACAGCACTTCTCGAGGAAGTCACTAAGGCCTTCAATGATGGTCAGATTAAGCCGACGGGTAGGACATTCCAGTACAATTGTCACCGCAACTTATTCTGATTTGACCATCTTCTCAAGTGTTTGTGTTTCCGCCGAAGTCTGTGAATGGCAGTGGCCCAATGTTTTGGAACAAGCAAGTGCTGAACTTCGCTGGTGTACGTTATCCGTTCCAGTTGCCTCCCCTGACGACTTTGATGCTAATGTAAGCTGGATTCGCAACCCGCAGTACGAGCTAGAGGACGGCTCTATTGTAGGTGACCCCGGTAATGTCAAGTTAACCCAAGACATCATTGACTTGGGCTGGGCACCACCACGGCCCAAGACCCCATGGGATCTCCTGCCAATTGTTGCCATGGCGGAAAACGACGCACCGGCTCTTGTCGAGGTGCCGGACGACCTCCGTCGGCTGATTGCCATTCAACATCCGGACTACCCCGGCTTCAATGAACTCGGCCTCAGGTGGTACCAATTCCCAGCTCTAAGTCGACTGGGCTTTGATATAGGCGGAGTTCAGTACACAGCAACACCGTTTATTGGATGGTACTAGCATTTTCTTCATGATCTGTGATGGCTCTTGCTGACCCTGACAAGGTACATGGATGCGGAGATCGGAGTGAGGAACCTTGCCGACACGTTCCGTTTCGACGCCCTGCCCGAGGTGGTTAAAGCCATTGGGTTTGACATCAACGCTTATCGTGCAAAGCCTGAGTACGCAGACATACGAGAACTGGATGACCTTCCAGACTATGAGCAGCTGCGGTGGCGGAGCCGCGCCCAAGCCGAGCTGAATTACGCCGTGCGTTGGTCCTTCCTCCAGCATGGCGTTACTTGTGTGGGAACGTTGGCTGCATCCTCGGACTGGAGTCAATTCGACGATGAACATGCCGCGAAGAAGGGCTACCGACTGAATTCAGATCCCTATTGGCTGTCACCGCCGCAGGGTTCAATCATACCCGTGTGGCATCGCGGTGGTGCCCCGAATTACCAGCCGAAGCCCATGATTTGTCGGAATCGGTATGATCCTGTTAACTCCTGGCAGCGTCGGAAGGGTTCTACGGAGGCAGATCCAGCCCTTCTGGTGAGAAACGGGACTACCTGGGTCACCGAGGCTCTGACTACCTTTGCCCCTGATATTTCAGGCCGCAAGAGGCGTAAACTGACAGAATCTCCCAGCAAAGAGCAACCCTGCACGGTGCATATATCCTACTGCAGCCAGGGCACTACAGCACGGATCCTAGCTGAAAGGCTACACCGGCGACTAAAGCGCAGTGCTAGAGGCTTTCAAGTGAAGTTTAGCTCCTTGGATGCCTTGGACTTGACTCAGATCGAAACATTCGATACCATCCTCCTAATTGCCTCAACCACCGGCAGTGGTGCCTTTCCTGCCAATGGGGCTGATTTTGCGAAGGCCTTAGGACATTTCCGCCACACGCTCAAGGTTGAATTCTCGCGTGTCCGACTGTCCGTCTTTGGGGTTGGGGATAGTGCCTATCCCAATTTCAATGCCGCAGCAATCACCGCCTACGAATTTTTCCGCCACCTCGATATCCTACCCATAGCTGGTGGATTAATAAAGGCCGATGTGGCATCCGAAGCATTGCCTTTGCGCATGTTCAATCGCTGGTCGGACGCGGTCGAGTCCGCGTTAATGGGAGGGAAAGGCGAGCTGACTAGTGATCCGGAAGAGGCGTTCGTAACGCACGCTGAGATGCTCCGCAACTTTAGCGAAGCTACGGTTACCTCTAAGGCATCCAACCGGTTGCACGATGGACTGGTCCTCTTGACTCTTGACGGCATCGAATGTGCAGACATGAGCCACCTACGGCTTCTTCCCACGAATTCCTCATCTCATGTCTCCCGAGCCATCACAGCTTTGGGAATCCCAGATCCTCAGCAGCTTATACCGTTCTCTGGCGGAGGGCTCCAGCAGTGCAGCTACAAGGCCTTCTTCACCAACTTCGTTGACCTGGAGGATAGAAAAAAAATTCCAAGCTGGGCAGCTGAAGTTGACAAGCACGGCGAGCGCGAGAACGAAAGTATCCTTGAAAGACTGGAGCGATTATCAGACATTATAGAGCCGTCGCAGTTGACTCAAGGCTTCCGTCATGAAATCTGTCTTGCTTGCCCACTTATCAGGCCCCGAACCTATTCCGTGGCATCATCCTCGCGGTACATCGGCGAGAAGAAGGTAGAGCTCTTGATTAAGGCACAACAGCAAGGCCGATTCAGCGACATCTACCTCTCCGCCCTTCAGCCTGGCGGATCAGTGGTATATGCCGTCGTCCCTGCCTCCCCTGCATCTTTTCTTCTCGCTGTTCAAAAGCCCCTTGTTATCATCACCACTGGCTCTGGATTTGCACCAGTCCGCAGTCTACTTCAGCAGCGGATTCAGACTGCACGAGAATGGGGAAGACATAGCAGCATGACACACCCATTTCATACCGCTCCCATCAGTCTATTCGCGGGGTTTCGGCCTGTGGATGAGAACCTCTTTCACGCGGTCGTCCACCTAGCGCAGAGGCATCGTGTGTTAGATCTGGCCTGTCTTGTTCCTAGTAACTGCGAAAAGAAGCGTGTTCAAGGTTTTCTACTGGACAAACGTTACGAAATTCGGACGAAATTAGTGGAACAGGAAGGATATGTCTATGTCTGTGGGAGTGCCGCTATGGCTGAAGGGGTGCAAGCCAACCTCAGCAAGGTTTTGGTAGGAAATGTGAAGCAGATAATGGGCGAAAGATATGTAGAGGAAGCTTTCTGAGGTTATACCAAAAAGCATGTGTTATAACATTGTCCTACTAATGTGGTTCTGGACATGCTTAGAGCATCATACTCGGATGACGGTGGTGATGGTGATGATAACAATCAGCAATACCTACTGCTCCTGTACCACAGACAACTGTATTACAGACAACCAAACCAAACAAAGACAGTCCTCATGCGTCTTTCATTCCGCCAGGTCACATCACTGCGTGACAAGAGAAAGGTAGTCCTGTCACATAAAGCACAAATTGAGATGTCCACCAAAATCACCACAGCCACCACACTCTTCTGTGTAGTATTAGTAGTATGTGGTCATTGTGGTCTTTTCACTAGCAGCAAGCGCTTGTACAGTATGATTGTCATGGTCTCCGGTAGTTAGTACTTGATGATTGGTGTACTTACCATCAATCGTGATATCATGTCTACCAGGTGTGGAGAAATATATAATTAGTAGGCTCATCCCACTGCTCAACGAGGTGACAGCATGCTAGGAACTTTGTTTACCAGTAGTACTGGTGTGAGAGTCAATGATAAACCAGAAAATTGTGTGCCATCACTTTTTGTAACCCCCCTAAAGCCACAACCTGAGGATATATGCTGTTCCCCCCCCAATGCTAAAATTGAGAAAAATGACCACGTTATAGTTAAGTAGTTACTTATGGCAGTGCTTACATAACGTCATTACCCAGTTCTCTATCACGTGATATGCTAAGGCTGCAAAAGCAGCAATCTCACGTCAGCCCCCTCAGCTAACCCCAACGAATAAACAAGTTACCCACCTCATCTTTCAATCAATCGCATCTGGAGAGACATTCATTTCTTGGTCTAGTATCCTCGCGTAGTACTCCAACCGCATTTCTTTTACACACACATATATTTGTATAGACTCATGTGATATAGAAATCTTTACTTCATATAGCAGTCAACGGACCCTTTCCCGTTGCGACGGGAAGAATCCGAGCACTGGAGCCCCTGAAGGATCGTCGGGTGTTAGTCTGTATCTAGTGGCTCGGCTTCATCTTACCTCTTCGCACGGCCCCCACTGCCCCCCTCGAATGTGTCAAAGTCTCAACAGTACAGCATCCGAGGGTGCAAGGGATTGGTTCATTCGACACGCTGACATTCCTGGGCCGCCCCGCCCGCCGCCAACCGGCTGCCTCACCAATGTCTCTCTCGTCCCTCAGGCTTCTTCAGGTTGAACTCGCCAGGTTCTCCCTCATGCCTATCTGGGATGGCGTGCTCGCGTGTGTCCTTGATAGCCTGCCCAGTCCAGGCTTGAAAGACTCCTCACTTGCTCTTCAAAAGTTCAAAAGGGATCTTGGCCCCCACCAGCCTCGGCACGGCCCCCGTTCAATCGGCTTTCGTGTGGGCATGGCTGGCGCGCTGCTCAGCGACGGTCATTTCCCCAGATGAAAACTCCCTGCGTCCCGCCCATCTCCCTCTTATTTCTGTCGCTGAAATGTGAGATGGCACAGCTGCTGCTGCTGCTGCCGCCGCCGCCGACCTGAATTCAGTTCCCACCTGGGTAAAGAGAGAAAAAGCTGGGGGTGTTCGTCAGCATGTGGCTCTACCATTTGCTGCTGATCGTCCTTCTGGAACGACTAGTGTCCGGCACCACCTGCTACTTCCCTGAGGGCAATGTGGCCGAGGATTACACGCCTTGCTCCGACAATGGCGTCTCGTTCTGCTGCAATAAGAACTCGATTTGCTTGAGCAATGGCCTCTGCACCTCCATGCATCAACCGTATGTTCTCGGCCGCGGCGCCTGTACCTCCCAAAGTTGGAACGATACCTCGGTCTGCGACGATGTCTGTCATGGAAGTACGTGAGATACCTCACTCAGCCTAATAGTTTGGCTTCAACCAAGTCTACTGTTCTTTGCGACTGACCAGATACTCGCAAAATTACAGTCACCACCGCGTGGAGCAGCGCGTGCTCCCTCATCCTCTACAGTGACGTGAACGGAGTCAAGTTATATTGCCCCAACTCAATCATTTCCAACGGGACCGACTCCATAGGATGCGCCAATGGTGTCTCGCCCATTTCAGTGGGCACTGGCAAGCCCATTGCTGGCAAGGCATATCTGGCCAGCTACTCCCTCCTCCCCACTGCTAGCACCGCCACCAGCACCGCGACCGCTACCTCTACCACCGAGCCCAATACATCGTCTTCCTCCACAGCTGATGAAAGCTGCAGCAGCCCGACCGCGGCTAATAGCAACCAAGTCAGCCGGGCGACCGTGACCGCCGTTGGGGCCGGGGTCGGCGTCCCCCTTGGGCTGCTGGCGTTGGCATCGCTGGGCTATGGTTTGAACGAGAGGAGAAAGCGGCTTCAGCTCCAGAATGCCCCGCCAAACATGTACCAGATGCCGGCGGCCTCGTCAACGTCCTACCGATCGAGGAATATGGGCGCGAAGGAGCTGTCTGGCCATATACCGCTTCATGAGCTGGACACGTGATTGTGCATGGAGCGCACATACAAATGCCTGTTAGGGTTTGGTGGGAAGGGAAGACAGAAAGGGAGACTGGCAAACGGAATGTGGGTGGCTGTTTGAGGTCACAGCAACTATAAATGATGTTGCATGTATTTCCGTTACTCCTAAGAGTTCGTGTCTGCCCCCGGGCTCAACCTGCTGAACCTGTACATTTGGGCTCCGGCCAACAAAGAACCGTAAAGATAATAATAATACACTGCTTCCGAGCAGATATTGTACAGTACATAGCGTAAACTTGGCTGGATCTGCTAAAACTTCAAACCATAAAAGGTGCGACCCGGAGTGTAAGGAAGTGAGGTTAAGGGACACTTCTAAATCCAATGTGCACTCCTTGACCTCCCTCGGAGGCTGCTTCGATAGTTCTTGAATCAAAGCAGCAGCTGAGGAGTTATGCCGCCACAAAAATGCCGACATGAGAAGACGAATCCGCGACGAGTAATGCCAACTGAACGAGCATCAGACTCCTACAAAGTACCAGCCATACCCAAGACCCATGTCCGCACCCAAGAACGAAATATCAGGCTGAAACTTGAACATCACGCGAATGTCTACAGCAGCCAAGCCCTCCAACTAGTATATAATGATTGTGTCTAATGATTTATCATCCTCAACGTCAGTTAGATGACACTTCTGAGCGAGAGCTATTGAACGCATCTAACGAAATCGACTAAGGTACTTGCGAGGCCTGACCCTGAAACCAGGTTGGTAACACCGTCCTAATGCGGGCTTGACATATATTAGGAGATTCCAAGTATGCATACACAGTTGGAAGAAGAACGGAAAAAAGGGAAACCCTTGCCAACGAACCATGTTGCCCATACAGGAAACTATTATCAATTGGCCGGCATGCAATAACCGCATTTACTGTGTGAACAGATCACACACCTTAGCTGGCGATCCCAAAGCTTCGGGCCGTCGCCACACTGGCACTGCGGAATCGATGAGCACCTTTCAGTATTCAGAATGATATACAAGGGGGTTAACTAACACAAAAATATAACGTGGGCAATGTCAGGTACGGTAGGAGATGATCATGAAGTCCGACAACTTGCTCGGTCGACCTCAGAGCTGAGCTGGCCCAGGAAAGGTGTCGTATGGAGGGCCGTGTACAGTGTACGAACGGAATCATATCACCTACCGATCTTACGATCGGATGGCAGAGCGTTGCATCGGGCTCAAGCTGCTCTAGTGGGCTGTGATGATCTATCACCCTGTCGTTGTCTGGGAGGAAATCAAGGGGGATATCATAGTGTACGGAGGCCATGTTTGAGCTGTCAAGAGACAAATTGATGTATTGCTCGCATGCGATGCGGGAGGACTTTGATAAGCTGGTGGGGGGCATGGCTACTACTCTTACCAGTATTAATTTAGAGGTTCTTGTGGCTATGTCTCCCGCCACAGCTGCGATTGGGTAGCAGTCAGGCAGGAAGATGGGCCGATGCTCCAGCTGCGACACACATGATCTCAGCAAGGGAACGTATGAATCTCCTCAATAAGAAACAAGCTTAGCACCACCACCCCGACGCTCATAATGGCATCAGGGTCGAAACCTTCTCACAATGATTATACCGTGGCGTGGATATGCGCACTCCCAGTGGAGCTGGCGGCTGCCCAAGCCCTTCTGGATGAGACCCACGATCAACTTCCAGCCGGACCGACTGACGCGAATGTTTACACGCTAGGGTGCATATGTGGCCATAGAATTGTCCTCACCTGTTTACCGAGCGGTGTATGCGGGACAATCTCCGCAGCTGTTGTCGCGACCCAACTTTTGTCAACTTTCCATTCCATCCAATTTGCCCTCCTAGTCGGTATTGGCGGAGGCATACCGACTGAGAATGCAGATGTCCGTCTCGGTGACGTAGTAGTTGCAAGACCTACCGACAAGAACGGAGGAGTCGTACAATATGACTTTGGAAAAGCAACAGCCGCTGGCTTTCAGCGGACAGGTATCCTGAATAGCCCGCCCAGATCCCTCTTGCACGCGATCTCTAAAGTAGAAGCAAACCATTTGTCACATGACCGTCATTTTGTTTCTTTCCTGTCGGAATTTGAGAGGAGAAGGCCTGGACAGGGAGCCTTGGTCTTCTCGAGGCCGGCGACGGAAGACCATCTGTATCTTGCAGATTATCATCATGCTGGCATCCGGTCCGATGGATGTGCAAATTGCGATGAGTCGAAGACAGCTGCACGGCCTGTCCGATGCGATGACTCGCCAGTGGTTCATTATGGGTTGATTGCATCAGGGAACCAAGTGATCAAAGACAGTCACGTACGTGACAAGTTAGGGCAGGAGCTTGGGGCGTACTGTGTTGAGATGGAAGCAGCCGGTTTGATTAACCATCTTCCATGTTTGGTGATCCGTGGCATATGTGACTATGCTGATTCACACAAGAATGACGCATGGCATGGGTATGCTGCCGCTACAGCTGCAGCTTATGCGAAGGAACTACTTTCCGTGATGCCAGTTTCGCAACATCACATGGCCGCTTCGATAGATACTTCGCAGGGTGAGTGACGTAACTTGTTCCTGATAGAGCATCTGACCGCTGATAGTCAGAGGCTAGAAAATTACCACATTCCATTTCAACTGACTGACGTACCCACGATTAGCAACTTTGTCGGTCGGGATGTAAACCTCCGCAAGCTATGGGAGATCCTGCGACCGAATAAAGGAACGGCGCGCAAAGGTGTCGTGATACATGGAATGGGTGGGCTGGGCAAAACACAACTAGCAGCCCACTTCGCTCGCATGCACAAAGAGGACTTCACATCAATTTTCTGGCTGCATGGCAAGGATGAGACTACCTTGAATGCGTCATTTGCAGACCTCGTTGTCCGCGTCAGAGATATGGCTGCAACCGACAGTACGCACCACCATTCGATGCAAGAAGGGCCACCTTTATGTGCCAAAATAGCCCTAGAGTGGCTGTCGAAGAGAAATAACGCTGGGTGGCTTCTCATCTACGATGATGTAGAAGCTCCTGACATTAAAAGCTGGCTGCCGACTGCAGATCATGGCTCGATCATCATCACAACTCGATCACCGCAACTTGCTGAGGGCATGATCGCTCACCCACTCACGCCGCTTCCCTTTGAGGATGCCTTGCAACTACTCACTGGCGACCCAGGCCCTAGAGACAGCACATACGGCAGATGCCAAAACGACCCAAGCTCCGAAGCACTAGCTAAGCGTTTGCACGGATTACCTTTAGCACTGGCACTTGCAGGCTCCTATATCCACCGGACAGGTATGAGCTGCTCCAAATACTTGGAATACTACCAACGCGAATGGTGCAGCCTTCAGGCAGCCGCACAACCTCTTCGAGGGTACCCAAACGGAAATTTGCAGACGGCGTGGAGAGTTTCTTATGAGGCAGTTAAGCAAACCTCTCCACTAGCAGCACAGACCTTCTTTATTCTTTCGCTCTTTCATCACGAGGATATATGGTACGAGCTACTCCACAGCGCCATGCAATCCCGCATTATACCCTCAGGACTTTCAGAAGCTTTCTCAAACGAGATCCAATTTTCAAAGTTGATGCAGATATTGCTGGACTTCTCGCTGGTACAGCAGTCTTCGCGCCACGGGAGTTATTGCTTACACCCGGTCATACAAGATTGGTGTGAGAATGAGCTTCCGTCAGTCGATTCGGACCTCGATGAGCTTAGCAGAGAGACCTTTACCATTCTAGCAGTCACTGTGGGCTCGAACGCCCAATTTGCGCTAGACACGAACGACTGGTCGTTGCAACAGCGCCTTCTGTATCACGCAAACAGACTCATGCCATTGATACGAGACAAACCAAGAGAGAGTCGAGATTCTGAGGTCCTTTCGGCACTTCATGCGATGGGGCGCCTGTATTGGACACATGGAAGGCACGAACGAGCAGAGCAGATGTACCAAATGGCACTTGCTGGGAGAGAGATGGCGTTCGGCCCAGATCACAGAGTCACTCTCCAGACCGTCCATAACATGGGCTTGCTGTACCATGACCGGGGAGATTTGAGATCAGCCGAGCTGATGTTTGAGCGGGCGCTTTCCGGATATAAAAGCACCGAGATTGATTATTCTCAACTGGAGGCGCTGGATACCCTTCAGAGTCTTGCCAATATCTACCATGCTCAGGGGAGACTGGACGAGGCCGAAAGGCTGTGCTACAAGGCACTGACGGGATACCGAAGTTTATCGACAGCAAGCAGTCCATTGGTAATGGATGCAATGCATAACCTTGCAAACATCTACTTTTCTCAATACAGATTACCCGCAGCAGAAGAGCTATACGACGAAGCCTTGAGGGGCAAACAGAGATCTCTTGGTGAATATCATACGTCGACGCTAAACACAATCCATAACATAGGTGTTGTCTATTTTGAGCAAGGCCGAGGACAGGAAGCTGAAGAAATGTGTGAGAGAGCCCTTTCTGGAAGGATGACAGTATTTGGGAAAGATCACGCGTCTGTATTCGACACGCAATTCCAGCTAGGCACCATTTATCGCTCACAGGGTAAATTGAAAGCGGCCGAGGAAATGTACCAACGCGTTTTGTTGGGACGAGAGAAGGTTCTAGGCGCTTTTCACTCCTCAACTCTTCATACTATCCACCATATTGGAAATCTCTATTATATGCAAGGCAGGCTGCAGGAAGCGGAGCAGATGCAAGAACGAGCACTCAACGGCTTTGACCGCACCTTTGGTCATGACCACACCTATACACTTGAGTTGGCCCATACCCTGGCTGTTTTTTGTTGTCAGAGAGGGAAGCTCGATAAGGCAGAGTCATTATTTCAACGCGTTCTGTCCGCCAAAGAGCAGATCAATGGGAAGCGCAGTGGACCGGTGCTTGCTATTCTGAACAACTTAGCAAATGTATACCGAGAACAGGGCAGACTCCGGGAAGCAGAAGAGACCTATAAGTTGGTCTTGGCCGAATGGCGGAAACACAGCCCAACGCATTCTGCAGCACTCGGTGCTTTGAACAATCTAGGTGTCGTTCACCAAGACCGGGGCCAACTGAAAGAAGCGGAGAAAATGTTCAAAGAATGCCTAAACGGATATGAAAAAAGCCTCGGTCCTAACCATTTCCTTACACTGGACGCGGTATCTAACTTAGGAGACTTGTATCGGGATCAGCACAAAGCCCACAGGGCAAAGGAGCTTTACTTGCGCGCTCTTGCCAGCTACGAGGAGACCATGGGTCCCGACCATCCGAAAACACGAGAAACTGCAAACAAAGTCCGCTTGGTATCCAGTCATCCAAACTCGGCCAAGCGAAATTTTATTGCCAGACTCTGGAAAGGCAGTCGCTGGTGACATGACTTACAGTGTATTTCTCTTGTACGCCAAGTTTTTCCATATCTCTTTCAATCGGCGAATAAAACGTGTTGAAGAATTCCTACGTTCGGCGACACAGTGGTATTTGGTCCCGCTGACACGATATCTCTATCTCTAATCCAACACGCGGCTTTAGTATTGGTATGTCCGACGATTTTAAAGAAATTTGATTGTTCTATATTGCCCGCTAATCGGGATTAATTTTGCTATATACGGAACTCATATGCCTAGGGCAATCCTGGACAAGAACAGAATCGGGTGTTCTGCTCCGGAAAGGCAGCGGGGAAGATGTTCAAGAAAGCCTCACAATGCTTCCCCCAGAATGCTCAATAACTCTTCTGTGAAGGCCTCGGGATGAGTAGCGGATGGCAGATGCCCACCGGCTACCATCTTTACTGGTAAGCCTAACTCGGCACCTAAGGTGGTGATCGGTTCAGTGGTCAACGGAGTTGAGGACAGTTCACCCCTGATGAGAGTGATCTTTTCCCGATAGGCCTTCAACACAGGGAAGGGTACTTGGTATCCTAGCAGTACAGGTAACTCATATTCAAAGAGGAAGTTGAAACAGAGAATCGACAATGCAAGGAGCTTCTTATGAGTGGGCGAGTCACGAAGCAGCGCACGGTCTTCATCGCTCGTTACGACCGGGACAAATGTCTCCGAGGCGGCAGCTGGACCATGGGCCTTGTATATCGAAACGGTCGACAGGAACGCTGCAGAGACCTGCTCATAGCTCTGCTTTGGTAGGAGGCATGGTATGCACGGGTCATGAACAATTATCTCTCGGACCAAGTCTGGATGAGTGCAGAGCAGTTCAAGGGCATGCATGCAACCGAGTGAAATGCTGTAGATGAGGACTGGCTGGTCAGGCGAGAGGTGCTGTATGAGAGCGACTATGTCGTCGACGGTGTCCTTCAGCAGGGTTCGTTGCTGTTCTTTCGTCGGTGGAGAGAGGAAGCGACTGCGGAGGGAGCCTCGCCGATCGAAGCCGATAACAGTGTATTGGGACGATAGCCGCAAGGCGAGGTCTTCGTGGGTTAGGTGCGTTCCATGGGCCGCTGGGATGATGAGAAGCGGTGGACCGGAACCGCGGATTTCGTAGTAGATGGATACACCGGGTCGGCTCAGGACTCCGCTGGACATCGTTGCTGGCTTGCTTCAGTTCTTTTCTTCGGTTGTGCTGCTTCTTTGTCTCGCTTGAAGATGGGATGCGTTCCCGTGTTAAAATATGTAGATGTTGGTACCGCCCCAGGTTCCTTCAGTTGTAATCGGACCCTTAATTCGGAATCGGCATCGGACAAACTAATTGGAGCAGCAAGAATAATTGAAGCAGCCGAAGCCAGTCTCCCGGTATCTATTTATGGTATGATGGTGGTGCCGTGCACGTTTGTGTCTCGGCACAGATACGCCCAAAATTGGTCATTCGATCAAGTGCCAACTAGCCCGCCCCTTAAAGCCATATAGTCTGCAAATCAGGGCATCTGAAAAGCAATTATGGGTGAAGTTCGTATCTTCTACATCTGCAACTCGACTGGGTCTTCATGTGACGCCATGAAGAGGCGCAGAACTGATAGAAGTTTCTGGTGTGTCCTGTACGGTAGGCTGTATCTCCATCTCGGATCGACGCTTTTGGCGAAATAAGTCCAAGACAATTATAGATTTTGACTGGACTTCACGATACTTCCGTTGGCGCAGTTATTTCCTTTTTGGCATCACTGAAGATTTGCTGTAGGGGAATATTGCCTTATAATCAAATCGCTACGAATAGTGATGTTCAGCTATACCATAATGCCTGTTTACGAGGACACTCCTTACAGCACAGTCCTTGCCTGTGTGGCGGCGGAGTGTCATGATTAGAACGACCACCTGCTAGGGAGAGATCCCATAGAAGCCAAAACAACGGAGTGGATTGCAGGTCTATTTAATACCCTCATCTCACCGATATCTAAAAACAGCAGGCTGGCCTCCTATTTCCTCTAGTTCCATTATTGTATGAAGGCCCATTCTCACCTGCGGAGAGTAGGGAAAAGACTATTTCAACCAGAACCTGGAACAATACAGGGTCAAGAACCACGGTATTGCCACTGAGCAACTCCCGGTCACACGGATCTCCTTATCAATTAAGCAAAAGGGCGCCTCGCCTTGCTTTCGAAGGAGGGATGGAGACTCCAAGGCAGTGCTTGGTAGTGCCTATCTGTATCTGGAGTAGCGGGAGAGACTAGTTCTTCAGTCCACAGCATATATAGTTTTCAAAAATTGTATTTTATATGATGTTACTGTCTCATACAATTTGCTTTATAATTACAGAACAGACTGAACCGGCAACTTCCCAAACTCCAACTGCTGATCAACGGTGTCTCTCACTTGATCCTCCATTGACTTGAATTTGAGACCGAGCTCTTTCTCAGCTCTACTCGAGTCCACCGCGTAGTTCATCCAGTCCTCTGGAATCAACTTCCAGGCGACGGAGGGGTATTGTTGGCGGACGAACTCGTTCACCTCCTTCCATGACCGGCGTGGAGCAGAGAGTAAGAAGGACTGGAAGCCTCGTGTGGAATCACCCAATGCCTTGACGTGTGCCGCAGCGACATCATCAACATGAACCCCCAGGAATTGACCGTTGATGGGCTTTTCCGATGACATAAGAGTGAGTACCAGCGCTCCGCAACTTCCACTAACATTGTCATGTGGTTCTTGCACCGGATTTCGACCATAAACCCAAGATGGATGAAATGTTGTCACATCAAACGGTGGGTTGTGCTGTTGTACAAAGTCGATGATCGCTTGATAGGAGGCTACCTTACTCGCGCGGTACTGTACCATGGGGTCGAGCAAAGGCGAGATGCCCTGCTTCGCATCATAGGGAACTCCAGTATCCTCTATGGATGGTTAGTAGATGTCCGCCATTTGGAACCAAAGCAGAACTTTCTCACCAGTGATCACTGTCCCGTGCGGTTGACCAGCCAGGGGCATAAATGATGATATTGAAGATGTGACAACAACCTTCCTGATAGATGAATTTTTGCAAGCAGACTCCAATATGGATGTTGTTCCCTGCATTGCAGGAACCAAAAGGTCGCTGTTTCGATCTGGAAGTGGTGATGCAACATGTACAACATATTGCACGTCCTGAATTGCCTCATCAAAACACCCAGTGATCGTAATGTCGCTCACAACGATGAAGTCAATATTACTGAGATGGCTGCTGAATATGCGGCGCAACTTCTCAGCCTGTTCAGGGCGTCGGATAGACAGGCGTGCGCGGTATCCGGCCTGCAAAACCTCAAGGGCAACGCGAGACCCAATGAAGCCTGTTGCACCTGTGATCAAGACGGTAGGGGCCATTTTGCTGTCATTCAATTTGGAAAATGGCGGTCATATTGGCTTCACTGCCATTGTCATGCTTAAATAGGGCATCTAGCCACCACAGCTGAACAACGACATGCGTGTCGGAGTTTCTATTAACGGTGACTGAAGCTGTTTACACCTCACTGACGCACTCAAAGGAGATGGTAAGCTTGAGTAGCTCGCTAAGTACGTATGATCGTAGAAAATTCATGCAGTATGTATGCGTTGACTTACTAGCCCTTGGTTACGTTAGGCACGATCACGCAAGGTGATTGGAGTCAGCCGATGAAGGTTCAATCGGCATTACGCATCTTGTTGCATTTGGTAAAACACTTAACTTCAATGAGGACCGGTAGGAGATCTTCACTATAATCCGGCTACGGACTAACAATTATAAGGATCTAAATAGATACCATGGTGCACGAACAGGATTGACGGGCTTACTTTACTCCGTTGATGGACGTGGATAAACGCACTCCTCCGCGGCTCGGTGAGTCTAATTCTGCCGGAAATATATTTCAGCTCACCGGTTACACTACAGGATGCTAGGGCCCGACGATCACGCGGCTGATTCATATACTACGTAGTTTATTGTAACTATGGACTCCTTTATTATCAACACACTATCCCCACTAGTTCCATGTCATATAAACCAAAACTCCCCTGTCCGTCAATATGGATCAGCCCGTCGATACTATACTAAGTACCGTCTCAGATACTCCGTGCGAATCACAGGAAGTGCAATTTCATAGAGGAAAAGGAAAATCACATCGTGTCAATAACCTTGAAGAAAAGGAAACTGAAGTTTAGGAAATTCCCTCCATCCCATTCAAATAATCGATGTTATTTTTCCTTTTTCTTCTCCCTTTCCTCTTCCAATTGCTAATAAGCGTATCCCCTGTAGTTGATACTAGATCTTCCATGAGTTGGCAGGATAAGATTTGGTAGTTGTTCGTTAGACTTGCAAGAGATGCAGCTCTATACCAATCATTTATTATGGAATTTTCACATGCTACAATCAAGTAGCGTCCGCCTTACCTCGTTATTAGTGTCGATCTTAGAGGACATCTTGTCAATGTCCATGAGACCGACTCATTCTATATAATCCAGGTCGTCGAACACACCTAGGTAGACAACCCCTTCTATCTCAAACCCTAAACCCATTCCTCCAAGATGTCATATACACCGGCCCAACTAGAACAATACTTCGAACGCATCAAACTTCCTTATGACACTCGCGCTCGCTTGAGCGCTGGGAATAAAGACCTAGAGGTTCTGACCAGCCTTGTGCGCCATCATGTTGCAGGGGTTCCCTTTGAAAATACAGTGCTGCACTACACCCCCCAGCAGTATTTTGAGCTCAAACCTCAAGGTCTATACGAAAAGATTGTGCTTCGTCGTCAAGGTGGCACCTGCTTCCAGGTAGTCAGGATCCTAAGCGAAGTCCTGCTTTCCATCGGATACACGCTCTACAACAGCGCAGCGCGTCTGAACGCAGCAGCTAGCATTTCTCTTGCAACCACCGGCGATCCTAACCGACCGGTGGGTGCACAGTTCGGTGACTGGCAACACATGGTTCTTATTGTTCGTGTTGACGGACAAGATTACCTTGTCGATGGGGGGTTCGGTCCGAACTGCCCTGTCCAGCCGATTGCCCTGCGTGATGGGCAAGAATTTGTCGATGGGCGCTTGGGCCGTCGGGGGCGGCTGATCTACGACAATATCAACAAAGGCCGGGCGTACCATTTGAAATACTGGCGACTGCAGTTCCAAAGCATGAAATCACCGGCGGCGCCTTGGATGGACGTATATGCATTCAAGGAGTGCGAGTGGCTGGACACGGATTACGAGGCTGGTGCCCGAGCAGTTGGTACAAATAAACGCGTATGGTTTCGGTTCCGTGTCACTGCCTTCCAGTACGTGCTGGAGGAAGGGGTCCCCGCGGGCTGGGTTATGCTATGGCACAATATGCTTATACGGTTCTACGTTGGCAAGGTGCTGGAGAAGAGCTTCTTGGAATCTGAGGAGGAGAGGATCGAGGTGTTGGCGGATGTGTTCGGGATCGTGTTGACCGACGATCACAAGAAAGAAATTGCCGGAATGTTCTCGGCTTTGCCTCCAAAGAAAGCAAGGGCATCAAAGATGTAGATATTTGTATTACTGACAGTTAGGCCAGCCTTACGGAGGCCGCGACAATCTCGAGCTCTCTGTTATATTAGTTAAAAATTGGTTTGTTACGTGTTTATTTATATTTATTTTTGTATTGGGCAGTCAGGCCGCCAAAACGTCTGTTACTTAGTGGTCTTACCGATGGGTCTGCGTTAGGTATTTATTAATACTACCTCCACCGGCTGTCACTGGGTTTACACTCAGGTCCTCGCTCAGAACAACTGCATACATCACTGCCCTGAAGCGACTTGGAAATTTCTCTCTTGCAATGGTTCACATCCTCATGTGGCCTAGTACTAAGTGTCTGCCTAAACCAGCAATCCGATACTTCTCCCACAATAGAATTCCCGCAATACTCGTCGGGAGGCATGTTAGGCGTGGAAACTTGGGAGCAACGGCTTGACTGACTTTGATCCTATCTCCAGAAGCGCGCCCCTCCACGTGCCCGTTGTTACTAATCGGACAAGATGCCGTTGTATTCTAGTCTAGATAGCGAAGCGGGACAAAATCCTTGTTGATCATTCCGTCCAACTATTAGCCACCTCTTGTGCACCGGTACTTGTAGTGAGCATTCCCCTCCCTTGCGCCTTTCGCAAAGTCCAGAATCACCAAGTACAATGCTTCGGGAAAGCCGCAGGGCCCAACAACCTCAGCAGCGTCAGTGGCTCCCCAGTTGAAGTATCGCCACGCCAGGAATGAGAGAGCATGAATTTGAATCGAGCACCGGCGAGGATTGTAGGTTGCGAAGTTTTTCCAGGCACACGCGTGATGGGCAACCCTGTGGCACTCTAGTAGCACTGAGTATGAGTTTCAATTGGCCATCATAACCCCTCGTTATCATACTTCCAGTGTGTCAAGCACTATACAGAACTGTGAAGAACTGACTCTATGATGATCTTTTAAATTATGGTCTGCTTACTTCTACGTTATTAGTTCCCATATTGTTACATGTAAGGATATTGTTATAAAGCATCTATGCCCATAGTAATACTCGTGCATTCAAGTATTCGATGGGATACCTCAACTTAGATAGTAACCACCAAGCCTTGTCTCAGTCACACCACACTTTGCACCAATAGCTGTGTACCGACCATCCCCTGCTCGTTTCCTTCACCAGCCCAATACAACCTTCTTGGCTCCGCAGCGCTCTCATTAAACGCCCACAGCTGCTCTCCATTCAGCATAAGGAACCCATCATCCGAGACTCCCCAACCTGTAATCGTGTCGACAGCCTCAGGCTCTGACTGGAGTTGGATGATCCATGCAAATGAGGTCTGATCGGCGAGCACGGCCAGTGCCTGACCGTAGGGCCCGTATCCGATGGTGCCGTCTTCGTAGGGAGATACTATAATCATCCGTTGAAAAAACAATCAATAGGTGTACGTGATACGTATGTAGTTAGTACAGGGGGAAGCTTACACATTAATGTAGTTCCCATGGTACCGTCATAGATACCCCAACCATCGGTGGTCAGTATTGAATTATCAAGAGTGGAGCTTAGGGTAAAGTTGGCAGGAAATGAAGTGGTTGTGGACGCAGCTGAGGCAATGATGCCAGACATGGCTAGGAGGGTTTGGCTATATCTCATATTTATAGCTGGAAGGAAGGTGTTTGATTTTGTGATGGTATGTTGGGAAGTTTTATCGTTAGGTTATGAGAGCCAAAGAAGGCTTTATATATTATTTTTTCCGTAAATACTAGGTGTTGGTATTAGATGCCCCGTAGCTAAAAATAGCCGTTCAAATATGTAAGGCCGACCACCGGCCCATCTGGTGCCTTCACTAGCAAGTGATATGGGACGCCTAAGCTGACTGCTGATATTTCGATACTTGCTGCAAAGCGTCTGAGTTGATAATTAACAATTTCATATGTATAATCTATGGTACATGCATATAATTAGATTATCTACCTGTGTAAAAGCAGCTTCATCTTTGCCTTTTAATATGGATTCAAATAAGCGCGATACTCTTTCTCACTAATATTAGACTAGCTATTATATTTAGTTATCGGGAAAGGATCCCGACCGGCCTGGCGGTTAGTGAAAAAGGGAGAGAGAATCGAGAGAAAAGATAAGTATCTTTCATAATAATGATAAAGAGAATAATGATAAACAAGAAACAGAGAAAAGCTGATATGACCAGGTCAGATGATCTTCAAGACATTTCGTGGATCGTATTGCTCCCACCGTGTTTTCATGGAGGTTTTGTCATAACTTTGAGGTGGCACCCTCTCTATCTAACACTTGAACGCCTTGTGACCATTGCTGTACCATTCTGGCAAGGATATTTCCACGGTAGATGTCGACAACTAGAATACGATATGGTGGATGAAGATAAATATAATAGTTCTCCAAGTTTGCCACGGGTCAGGGTTATAACTTTAGTCGACATCATTGTCTGATCAAATATTTTCTCCAACATCTGGCCGGTCTCAGTGTATGGAGCCCCGCACGACGGTGTGTCAATACCAAGCTAGGCCCCAAAAGGGAGCGGACAGAAAGCGAACACCCGAGTGATCGGTGGATTCATTGGATTCGAATCTAGTCCTCGGTAAACGGACAACCCTTGGCGCTACTGTGCGGCCGTGTTTTCTTCTCCACCACTTCAGCTGTCAACTTCATCAGTCTGTCAGCTAACTCCATGTCGTTGGCCTTATCACTGCCCCTCTCCACGATTCGTGGTGGATTGATGAACTGTCCGCCCTCAGTCGCCATGGTCGCGGCATACATAGTGGACACGGCCCCCTGGAACTGAGTCTTCCGAAACGGTTTCAAGCCGGCGGAAAGGCCATACCCCAGCACGGGATGTGCCTCATGGATATGGACATTTGTTTGCGCCGTATCGACAACCCCCGGGTGAGTTGCATTAACAATGATATTAGGATGTGTGGGTCGGAGATGGGCGTGAAGCCACTTGGCGTACAGGAGCACAGCCAATTTGGACCGACCGTAAAGCTCTGTGGGGCTATATTCGCGGTTGAGCTCCTCGACGGACGCGAACTCGGTGTCTTTGGGCGTTTTTCCTTCTACATTAGAAGAGAGGTTGACAATACGAACGGTGTCTCCAGCGTCGGCGGTCTTCTTCAGCGTCGGGAGCAGGTGCGAAGTCAGCACGACGTGACCCATGTGGTTGGCTGCCATGTGCAGGTCAATCCCGTTGGTAGGAGCCAGCTGGCGCGTCATGACGCCTCGGGCGGCATTATTTATAAGGATGTCGATGCGGTCCGTCTGCGATGCAATCTCAGCTGCTACTTTAGCAGTCTGTTCCCAATCCGACAGGTCACATTGGATCCAGATGAAGCGGCGGCGTGTCTCGGCACCGAACTCCTCCTCAATAGCAGAGAGAGCATCATCGGCGACCTCCTTGCGGAGCGAAGTCACAAAAAGCTTAGAAATTCCTTTAGAGAGAAGGGTATGGGTAACGCCGAAGCCGATACCTATTGTGAATATTATAGTTAACTTCCGATTGCAGGCGTGCGGGGAGTTGGCGGGCTCGGGGAAAATGCAGCAAGTTACCTTCAGTACCTCCGGTGACCACCGCTACCTTACCGCTCAGGTCGGGCACATCATCTAGATCAAACTTCTCTTCTGCGAGTTTGTGAGAAGGGCCACCGAAGTTCTCGGCAATGGTGTTTTTGACAGCTTGCATCTTGGTCAACTGGGGTAACCTGAGGATATAGCTTCGTGATGAGATAAAAATACATGCATTTATTGTATGTTACAAGTCTTAAGAGGCCGTAGGAACAGTTGACTACTCATGATGAAGTCACCGACTGGCCATGCCGCCATGTGCGTCATCCTCATTCCGCCGCCTCTCATCATTAGGTTGCATCTACATTGAAATAAATCCTGATCAAGACTGAGATATGGAAGATGCTTGATGCGTTGAGAGTTTACCCGTAACATGGTGGTCAAGCATCATTGGCAACATTAACTCTTCAATATCAGAGAGGCCTGCCTTTCCCAGTCGATCGACAGGCTAACAGTTCCACTACGATCTGCACACCTCAAAGAGAGTCCTGACCCAAAGATGACAAAAGTGTCTGCAATGACCTAATGTCTATTCATCCTAAATAATTCGGGTCTGAGAGGAAGGGGACTTCATCCAATGGAAGTGCTCCATAAGTTGACTAAGGAGTGGACTACAGTAGTGACGTGTAGAGTCAGGTGACCACATATGCAGTTATGAATATGTTGGAATGTATTAATCCCCAGTAGATTACTAAGTAGCCATAATCACGTGATCTAAAAGTCTTTAGCTTAACTGCTTCTCTGAAGTACCTAGTTAGAAATAATCAAATATTTATGAGAATCCCATTATCAAACTAAAATATTATTTTAACAAATCATAAATACAAGATGTAGAATAATTATAACATATTGTAAATTATATTAACCATGCCAAGCTCTGTGCCGAAAGGGGCCAGTCTGGAGACTTTGATATGAGTATATATGTTAATCTTGTTTTTTTTATAAACAATATCAAATAAACATCTACTTCATACTCTTGGAAATACTTGAAAATTTTCTTGAATAATATATATTTCCCTTTTATAAATTTTTGATTGTCCCTTCTGAATTGCAAGGTTTCTGAAAGGGTTCCTGCCTGACTTAGAGAACAGCATGTCATAAACAATTGAGTATACATAGTGACTGGGCGAAATGTAAGCTGAAGATCTTTGGTCTGGCTTTATAGGAGCCTTGACCAAGCTAAAAATGGGTTATAGGTCTTGTGGATCTGGGATCATTCAAATTATCTCTACACTAATATAGCACCTTTTTTCCTTGCCCTGGAGGCCTTTTCTTACAACAAGAGACTCCCAGTGTGAGAGTAGTCATGTCATACATTATACTGAAGTGTCCAGAGAAATTATTTTGAGTAAAATTGGAGGATCTCTGGACATAGACGCTTCATGATAATGTGCACGTCGCATTTGATGTGCCAGGATGGAGTTGCCTATTGATTTGACCCATACCAATGGGCCGTATTATGACTAAAACATTACTACCATGTTATGAGTGATTTTAATCCCCATGTGCAACCCTTATAGTACACAATACCAACAGTTACTAACTAAACGGCTGACTGCCATATCTCATCCCCCTGGGCCCAAAGCTCCGCAGGTGGCATAGCTGTAAGCATAGGATAAAGCTCTGGAATCACCGAGACCACAGCAACTCAAAAATATCCAGGATATTCCCCCTCTTTCACTTCGCTCGAATGATTAAAATTCATATCCAACGCGTACACCCATGGCAGGTCACTATTCATGGACTTCACAGCAGCAGTATCAGCAACTAGACACAGGCCCACATCTAATCCCGGAGCCAAGCCCTCAGTTTCTATGTACCCATAGTATGATCTGGCTCGTATCAGTGATCTGCATTGACAACATTGAAATCCCAAGGATGATCTTACTGTTGTATCTGCTGATGAGTAGCACCATGTAATTCCAGATCCTCAAAGCGAGGCATCAAGCATTTATCCATGATCTTCTGACCGCCAGTGGACCTTTCTATCAATAAATCTATTCGGCGATCATACTCTGCATCCCATTTATCCCAGCGTTCATCATCTGAGTAGTCTGTTCAGAAAGTAATGAAACCAAAGTCATCGAATCCATTCTCTTCCACGACCTGGACAACTGCATCGTCGGCTATTTTGAATATATCTTTTGAAGGGACAGGGGGCATACCCTTTCTCTCGCGACTTAATCTTTGTTCCTTAAACAACTTCGCAAATGAGATAATTGTGCGAGCTCGAACATTGTCGAAAGGGATCAAATCTATATCAATTTGGCGGATTTGCTGAGTTGGTGAGAGGGGGTTAGTACAAACTAATGGAGGGTTCCATGGAAGTTCAAAAGTAGATCATCTTACCTCCTCCGGTAATTGACACAAGTCATCCTCGGTTATGGTTTAAAGTCGCTCTTCCGTCCATCCGGGTGGTAAAGAAGACATCTTCAGCGGATGAACTTACAGCCTTTGATATGTAATATCTTGGGTTGGAGAGGGAAAAGCTGTGACAAGGCATATAGATGAGGAAAAGAAGGAAATTGGAGGGGAAAGAATTACAATATTGAACAAAGGCGGGGACGGGGCTCGGTAAGGCCCACTTAGTAAAAAAGCTTGTAACTTTTGAAAGCATAGCATAACAATGGCAACCTAGGCTCCTGATTATTTCATGAAAAATAGCCTAGGGCTGGTAGCGAGGCATACACTTGTAGTAATATTAGAGCCTGATAGTAAAAAGTAATCTCCGATCAGCCCGACTGACCTTTTCAGATCCAATTTTCTTTCCTGGATTCGGTTCTGCAGACTTGGTTTTTAGTTTCATTTCTCAACTTCTTCCACTACAGTTCAAGCTGCCTAGTAAGCAGTGAAGCAGTTCCTGCATAGCCACGGGTTCTATGAGTGACTGAGACGGTGTATGAGTATCTTCAAATCCAAATTCCCGCGCCCCGGGGGAGTAGTGTTTCAAAGCACCGTACCGTTATCAACATATTGTGGAAGTGACGAAATCAGGAAAGCAGTTTGTAGTCGTACAGACCCATGGGAGTATTCTTGAAGCATAGAGGGCTCCATTGTATTAGTTATGGTCGCAGGCTTGGCAGCACTCTCATCCGGTCTTCTGTTCTACAGCCTTTAGGGCTAATAACCCGGACTGTCGCTTCCGCTTTGGTAAACCAGATTTTCTTAATAATTAGAGAGGTGGCATTGGTGATGAAAACAGATCTAGGAGAATTTCATATCATTGACTGGGGGATTCGGCTGTCTAGAATCAATTACTCCGAATTATGTGTAAGCATCCGCAGACCCCAATAATAGCATTAGTTGATTTTCTAGATTCCACCGATATCTGGCTTATCCGCGGTAATCATCAGACCTTATCATACGATAAGAACAGGTTACTCCAGGTCCGCTGCTAACCAATCTACTGCTGATAACACCACGAGTCTAGAAGCTTCCTATATATATGTAACCTCACCTCAGCCATTTATTATACAAACTGGACCATCACAATTACCGCCATGATGACCAGCACATCCAACCCGCCAAGCAACTTCTCCATTTCCACCGCCCGCCTTAATATCACCTACTTCAACCCAACCAGCCCATCCCACAGCGCCTTCCTCGCTTACCTCTGGAACACCCCCGACTTCATCACAACCAACAGCAAAACCTCCATCACAGACAGCCATTCCGCCCAGACCTTTATTCAGACCCGCATCATTCCCCAATACACCCGCAAAGGATTCGGCCTCCTCCTCGTCAACCTCAAGCCCACCTCCAACTCACCTCATCAAAACATCCTCCCAATTAGCACCATAAGCCTCATACAAGGCGAACCACCAAATTGCTACTCTGCACCAGATATTGGATTCGCTATTCTTCCAGAGCATCAAGGGCGAGGATACGCGACTGAGGCAGCGAAGGCGGCCATTTCGTACATGCAACGCGAGTGGAACGTGCAGGGGGTGTTTGGGTTTTGTGCGCCGGGCAATATGCGTAGTCGGAGGGTGTTGGAGAAGAGTGGGTTGGAGTTCCGGGGGGTGAGGAAGTTGAGGGTGTTTGGGGGGAGGGAGAGTGCAGTATTTGCTTTGGTGGGAATGGAGGAGGATTTGGGGGTTTATGGGATTGATACATAGATAGATATATTGAAGGATGGATGCGGATTAGCTCCTAGGGGTCTAGATAGCGGCATACCGGAATCATTAGGGTTTTATTCTGCTTCTTGGTTATGATCTGTCCAAGTGGCTCAGTAGTAGTGCTAGCGTGATGTTACTGAGCGCCAAGCTTTCTGCGAGAGCGTCTTCTTTGCCCGTTCAGAACGGGCCTTTGCCTTTCTTTGTACTCGTGATGGATCTCCCTCGGAGAAATCGTAACAGGCCCGCCTTCGTAAGCTTATGCTTTCAAGAAATACTTCATATTCTCAATTGTATATGTGCACAATTCTTCCGACGTATTGGAAATCTCCAAGTGACCGCCTGTCCGGCCCGACTGCAATATATAGACCAAATTGAGGTGAGTTTAGACCACAACCTTTGTTTTTGTTGGCCCTGATTCAACATCATCCAAATGGATATATCTAAGGGCAAACCTGTCGCGCGTTACGGCGTTCATTATGTATCGGGATTATCTTTATGCAACGGCAAATTTCCTGCCACGATGCCGGAGTCTTCGCATCGGTCCCAACCGTCGAATTGAGGGCTTGGATCACCGCAGATTGAAACAAATGCCTGTCTCTTTCTCGCGCAGCCTCCTTCGATGTCACCCAAAGTAGTCTCACATATGGTAAAATTTTACATGAATTGGCCCTTCCTGGTTGTGGGCAAACCTTGGATACTTTGCAGAGGACGCATCGATTTCATCTATAAGTAGGTTGGACTGATTGCTGTCAACTATCAGCAAGAAACTTGACATGACTGACAAAGTCAGTAGATCAGTTCCGTCTATAGCTCATCAAAGGTATAAAAGCTACGAACACGGCGGCGATCATGCCTTTCTGGCAGGATTATGAGCAGAATTCGTTGTGCATTTGTGTGACTTTCAGTTCCTTGCAAATTGGGTGAGTAACCAAGGGAATCGAAGTATGTCAGCACTCACGCCGTTTCCAGAGGTTCGATAAGGGCTCGCAGTTACGAATGCATCTATCTGCTTAGTAACACAGCCTGGGGTAACTAACTGAGACCCAAATGAAGAGGGAGGGGTTATCTGCTGAAACTATTTTCCTGCGGTCATTGGTTGTCATCTCACTGTGGGCTTGGGATATCAAGGGCCCTTGCTTGTCTACATGATTCTCAGAGGTCAAAGCAAGTTGTACTTAACGCAAGGGATCCAGCACACGAAGCCGCAATTGCCGCTCCATCGCCTGCGCCATGTCGTCGTATGCAACGTCCGTCCCAGGCAGGGGGATCGACAAATGTATTCCTGACCTGGCGGTGAACGATCCTTGTAGTGCCTCTTGATGCGAACAACCATCTAGCTCCAGAGAATCGGCCGTAGATGGAGAAGTACGGATACGGCAGTTACACTACGTAAGAGAATGTATTCCACAGATAGCCACGTCCAATTGACAAATGCCTACCAACGTTATTCTTCCTGGCTGCTGAGGCGAACTGCCGGGGAGGTACTTGCCACAACATCAATCTGACGGAAAACCCTTTACGCAATATTAACTGCAGTTACAAGAACACACTCAATAGTGGTCGCATTCCAAGCGCCTTTCCATATGAGCGATTACTAGTCATCATCATTCGCTCGCTGAGTAGAAACATCTAAGAAATTCTCATTTTGTGCCCTCTCTTAGTACAATATTTAGAGGTACAACACGATTTGGCTCATCATGTCTCAACTTTGCCCCTCTCCATAACGGAACTGTTTATATTATACACGTCACTACCTCTAAACAGTTGACGGAGATCAGTATAGGACCGGGGTAAGTGCTTTAATACCTTTCGCGAGCCTGCTCAGCTTGTCTTAATGGCCCCGGTATTGTTTCAATCAGCAGCGTGCGGTTCCTTGCTAAGATACTTGTTCCCTGTTGTTTTTACCATACCTTTTGTGGTACGTCTACTCATCGTCCTTGGGCCAGTCACGCCTGTAACGTTATAATACATTCTTACACTCCTACATGAGAAATGTGGCAGCTACGTGGGTACCTTTTGAAAATAAATGTGACCAAGTGAGTCGCTGCATGGCTGCCCAACGTAAGTGGCTAGACCGCTGTTCCAGCCCATGGGCATATCCCTTGCACAAACCTTTCAGATTAGCCAGGCTGGTAATGAAATTGTGCCTAATATATAGGGAGGCATCTCCTTCACAGGGTATCAAGCTTCTCATCTCTTCATATGTGGTAGAAGCTTCTCTCCGGCATTATTTGTGTTTGCCATCACAATGACAACTGTATCTATCGGCCAGGCTGAGGATGGAAGCCACCCAGCCTGGCCACAGGATGAAGTTACGAGTTCTTTAGTTGGACGAGTGGGGTTTTCGCCAATCTATTCTGGGGCCGATTTATCTTCTTTTTCATTTGAGGGCTATTGCGATCCAGTCGTGATAGGGGGTAGACAAGGAGAAATCCTGGCTCCTTCCTCTACGATAGTGACCGATACTGTGATCGGGGACAGCAGAGAACCTTCTTGGCCGGAGCAATACCTAGACCTCATCGCACAGAACAACCTACTGTGGCTGGAAGACTTCGCTGAAAACCAGTCACATTCTGCTAATATCGTGGAAGCCTCGACTCTGACCACAGTGGCGTTAGACTCACAGGCACGCTTACTTCCAAACCAATTTCTATAGAGACGTGGCTTGGATGGATGCCTGAGTGATAAAGGTTACGAGAGTACCACCGCAGCTGTGGTTGTTGGACGGGCTGATTCAGGAACATATGTTTCGAGGTTTCAGGAAGTTCCAATGCCTTCTTATGATTATGAGATTTCACCAGAGGATGGGTTATATCACTGCCAAGATCGTGCATGCGTGGCCCAGACTGGCTTTTCAAGAAAATGTGATTTGCAGTAAGCTAAGCCACCACGTTCTTAATTTATCCCGCTGACTCTTCACAGAAAGCATATGCGCAGTCACATCAAGCCAGTTAAATGCCCCATATGTACGGTAACCAAGGCTCAGCAGGTTCATATGCGCCGACATATTGAGGTGCATCACGGTGGATGGGCTCGGCAATGGTGGCAAGTGGGAGTTGTGTGTGAAATATGTGGTAAATCATTCACAAGGAAAGACAATCTTCGGAGACACCACCGAAGTCAGCATGAAGATATTAGTAGCCTTTCTGTATCTGATTAAGGAATTTCGTCTGTGGGGCCTATGCTCTTTCGAGTCTATGAAGGTTCTTGAATGGTATTTTAGATCCCCTCCAAGCTAACGTCTGGTGACAAGCAGAAGTACACTCGCCTCCATCTTGTAAGCAAGGTTCAAATGAGAATCTACGATTGCGTATCTCAATGAGAGCAGAAAAGGTATGAAATTCCAAGAAGTAAGAAAAAGAAATTAAATCAACTTGCGAGTTAAAACTTTGAATACCATTTTAGATCTTGAGAGATACCCCACCACAGTCTGCATCCGAGTCTTCATCCGACACGTATGTCCTGAGCTTATTTGTCTCAAGGACCTTCGCCGTGCTACGTTTAGCTGCCTCCTTGTCCAAACAGCCATCAGCAGATGAATATCGGAACGTATTTCCCCGAAGCTCCTCCAAATCTATGTGAGACCACCGGTCATTTGAAATTGCTGTCTGGGAATCAGGATGCCAGGGACTTGGTGAGGTGACGACTGATCAAAGATTTGAGCAATCACAGCCCGCCGAAGCTCACTTGTCATCTCATTGAGGACCTTTACCTGCAAATCGTATTCTGGATCCCCCATCGTGGGTCTTTTGACTAATTGTGGACTCCAATTAACCCAGACTTTGCGGTGAGATTCAGGGACGACCATTCGAGCCGGATGGTGCCTGAAGTATAGCTCACAACATAGACAGGCCGGCTTGCTACAAGCAATGTAACGGTCATTCCCCACGAAAGATAGATTTTGCCTGAAGAAATGGTCTAGAGCCTGCACTTCTGCATGCACCTGCGCCGTGCACTTGTCATACTGTACCAGGAAATCCTGAAAGGTGCGAGATTGAGACCGAGAATTCATGGAAAGCAAAAGATTCTTTATCTGAAGCTTTTCCGGGTCATCTTTCTTCAACATCCTATTGAGGACACCGTCAAGCGTGGTGAGATTGTCGGGCACTGGCCGAGGCACGGAAGGCACATAAGGTATAGCCACCACCTGATGCGAGTCAAGGATGTGAGACAAATGGCAGGCATCCTCAACCAGCTGCGACGGTGCCCGGATGTGATCTGCCAGTCGCCCTAGATAATGGATAACTAACGCAAAAGGCGACCGTTTGTCTCCAGGACCCATTAACCTTTCTTCGTCTTGAGCTTTTAGTCCGATTAACCTGGCGGATACGGACTTTATTTGGACATAGGCATAATGACAGAGTGCCAGACAATCATCTTGTTCGAGAATGAGATCAAGCCAGTCTTTTATCACCTGATCTACTGAACCAGTTAGCTTGTCATCTTGTAAGACTCTGCAATCTGGCCGTTACGAACCTTGTTCCGTTCTCACAGATCCCGGTATGCAATAACACTGTTTGATCGCTTGAAACAAGCACTGACGCTCCTTTTTTACTCGGCTAGTCGCGAAGTTAAGACAGAAACTGATAAAGTCTGCCTTAGTTTGTCCTTCATCGAAGTCCCCAGTGATTGATGTAGCTGGCTTCAGGTGGCCGAGAGCATTCTTCGCGAATTCGACGATTTTGTCACCAGATGCGTTGGATGCAATCCAGAAGTTGTAACATGTTTCGCTGTCTTCAAGCCCAATGGCAGTGCAGGAACTACCCCCTTTGGTAAAGTCACAAACATAGGCGAGGTTACGTAGGAATTTACGTCGCCGTGCTTGCTCCAAACTATGATCCAGTGGGCCGATTGTATGCCGCCCACGGGTCTGTCCTAATACACGCAAAAGAAACAAAGGCTCGTAAAATCGACCAAGAAGTCTGTTATACCTGCCTAGTCTCGGGCGCCCCACACGGACTGAGTTGATAGGCAATTGTTTGTAGGTGGTATTGTTCCGGACTTTCAATGAATCCTTTAAGGATGGCATTTTGGAATGAATTATAAGAAAAGTGCACTCATTATAGACCAGATTCAGAGTGGGAGACTATTGAGAAGGAAGAGTAATTCACGGGCATTTAGACGACCCATAAAGATTTATATACAGGATACATATTGGTAGATAATCAGCCACGGGGTGGGGGGAGGAAGACCATATGCAGAAGGGAGATAGGAGGAAGCCAATGCGGGTGAAAGGCAATGCAGGAGGAAGACGATACAGGAGGAAGACGATGCAGGAGGAAGACAATGCAGGAGGAAGACGATGCAGGAGGAAGACAATGCAGGAGGAAGACAATGCAGGAAGCTCAAGCACACTTGTGGTATTGAGATTGGGTAGCCAAGACCTTTCGCCGTAGAATGAGGGAGGCACCTACGTGAGTAAAAGTGAAGATGTCAAAGCCTGTACTTGCGAAGCATACGAATTTGGTCAGTAGACTGTGAGGGATACAGTTGCCTCTCATTCAAGGCAGGGGCAGATCAACGGCATGGGTAATGGGCTCACCTTGGCTTCTGCAAATTATACGAGGCAGCCTACCACTCCATATTTCTGGGATGGATAAAAGGCACTAGGGTGGGCCGTACATTCGGTCTATAGTACTCATTGAAGCAACCTTTCACTTGCAAAGTTGTTGAATCGTCCTTCAATACTACACTCCATCGAGAATGTCCGGTTTGTCCGCTGCACCCCGTCTGTCGACCAGGGACACTATATACCTGCTTCATCACGTCTTCCTGCCTCCCAAACTGCCACAGGAAGATGATTATAACGCTTCACAAGAAAGTGCTCTGCTCGATAGCGTTATCGATGCCCTTGCTCTGTTTCAGGGATATAGTCATGGGCAGGAAAGTGAGATTGTTGACAGTGTCAAAGTGATGCTCACTCGTTTGAGAGCGACGCGCGATTGTCATGGGGACGTGAATCACGTCGAGCTTCGAAAGGCTTTAGAAGAATTGGAGAATTCAGGTATGGCCACCTATAACTTAGCTGACATCCGGATGACACTGACACGTGTTGCGTAGGAGGTGCTCTACCTGTCCATGTTCGTTGCCAGAATGCTGCGGTCTTAATGACCAGGCACAGCGATTCAATACATGTCGAGACGTTTGAACTATCACCTCGGAACGAAGCCGTCAACACTACGGTGGGTCGACTCCAACGCCAATTTCCTGGGCCAACCTTTGCTTTGGATCGAGCCGTCTTCAATGAGCCAAATATGCAAACTACCATTGCGCACGCCCTGGAGAGCATGAGTCGCCAGCCTGCCCCGGGAACCAAGCCAAAAGTAAAGAAGGCGCGGCAGGAGCACGACGAGAATCGGGATACAACCGATCCGATGCTGGTTACAGAGTTGTTCACAACATTCCTGCGCCCACAATGCAAAATTGTGAACAGCTTGCAGGTCTGTAAGAACACAAGGGAAGAGGTCCTGTGGCTCAACAGTCTGCAGCCTTGGAGACGGTCCGCCCTCTGGCTCCAGATTCGAGTTACGATCCAATTGGTCATTCGGAGGCTCTTCCAGCGCAAAGAAATCTCAGCTGACCTTTATAAAGAATTCATGATCTTTTACATGAGTTCCATTCTCCGCCGCTGTCCCAGGAGCATAAGCAGTGAGCACCGGTATATCATGATTTCCAAAATCGTGCGCCGGTTACGAAAGCTTGATCCGGCGGATGATCATGCTTGGCTTCCGTTTGTCCATTGTTCTCTTCAACAAGCGAATGATGTCCTCGAAGAAAGATGGAGCAGCATCCTCGCCCGTAACGCCTGTCGACCTGACATGTCTTCCATGGCTCGACTCAACTTTCAAGATGACACTAATTGCTCACTGCCCGGTCTTGATGAGTGGCTTCAGAGCATCAGAACCCGCCAAGACTCCTCAGTGCCGCCAAATGCCCACCCACAGTCTGGATTCTTGAAATTCGAGCCTGCAGAGCTCCCATCGCTCTTCCGACTGACTGACCCCGACTATCACATCTACAATCTCGCTGCCTTCGAAGCTTGGGTTGACTTGAATCTTCAATCCTGGACTGAGACACATATTAGCCATGAAAACACCTGCGAACGACTAAGCAGATTAGTCAATGCGTATTATAGTATTGCATCCAAATCGTACGCTGCTAATCCCGAGGCGTTGTCAGCCATGCTCCTCACCATCCTGGAGCTCTGGATAGCCTGCGACAGATCCGCCGTCCATATTCATCCGCTGCTTCGCCAGTATAAGACTTGTATTCCGATACATCTCTTCCAGTCTCTCCTGTTACCTCGGCAATCCCAGCTTACCAGGTTGGCACACGCGGAAAGCTACATGCGTCAGCGCCACCAGGGCGTCCAGTACAGAGGTTCCAAAATTCTAACCGACTTTGGAACCCCTTCCTCCTTTTCCGTGCGCTACTTCAAGCAGTCCCCTGAACACCAACATTTACTTGCCACTATTGAACAAAGAGCTGAATCCGAGAAGGCGGACAAAGTTATGGAGCTGCACCGAAAGCATGAGCAGTACAGGGACTTGTGTGCTCGCCGTGATGAGATTGAATGCACTTACTACGATGAGAGACTCGACAACCGGTTCCACTTTACAGAGCGTCGTCATAGCCCCTCGTGCCAAAGATGTAGGTTGGACCGTGCTGCGAAAGAGATCACAATTAATGTTCATGAATGGCCTTTGTCTTCCAATCCCTTGGAAGCAGAATCCACGGTCTTCGAGTTAAAACTGCCCCGACCATTTGCATTCTGGCGTGATCTCACTGCCTTCATTGTGCTTGAAATTTTGGGAATCACGTATGCTTCGAAAGAAACGCCTAGAGCGGAGTACCGACCAGGCAGCTACAGTGGTCTTTCCATGTTCTTCACCGCGGTCGTTGATTCCCCACGGATTGGCCTTCTTTCCCAAGTTAAACCACACCAAGGAACTCACAGGCGAAAGAAACACATTATCAATGTATCACAGAGCGATGTTTGTCTTGCGAACGGTTTGCACTTCAAATACTTCGACAATGCCCACCGCTGCTTCACTGACGACCTGGTCCAAACACATGCGATGGCAACGGCATGCACGTACAAGTTACCGCCATCCAGCTCATCTCTGCAGCCGTTTCTCTTCCGCCCAGCGGAGGCACCTGACGGCCCGTCACCCAATACGGTCATTGCATCGCAGCATACCTGCCCCGAGGACATGTCACTGGGGGAGTATAAGGCACTCTGCTCGATGCCATTGGGCTTCCATATCCAGTGGCAGAACATCCTTCGGCAGCTCGCCGCACCTTCCGTGGTGTTCAATAAGGTCGAAACGTGCCTTTTTACCCTGCAGATCATGCACCAGGCAGGGCCGCCATCGCTCATGGATCCGATCCTGCGCGAAGGCCATCATGTTCTGAACGATGATTCGTTCGCAGCGCCTTTACTGCGAGAGATCCAGAAGACAGCGGCAGCAATCGAACAAAACTGGCAATCCGCAGAGGGGCTGAGCGTGTTGATCGCTCTCACCCAGAAGGTGTTGGCCTGCTCCCCATCGGTCCACATTCAGAACGAATGCATAGAGCAGCTGGATGGCCTCCGGAAGATATCTTTCAATTGGGTGATGACTGTTGGGGAGGAGGCCGGTGCTACGGACAGCAATGATCACAGGAACGATCTGATTGCCTCCGCCGCTTATCTCGCGTTGATGTGCGTGGGCACGTTTGATTGCGAGAACAGCCACTTGGAGCGAATACTCCGGAACGATCTGGATGCGTCCGTTTTCATCCAATGCAGTATGGTCATTCATGACCGAAAAGGCCTTCTAAACAGGGTATCCAGCTGTTTACTGCCAATTCTCTACTATCGATGGCAGAACATAGCCTTTCGGGGACACCACATTCTTGTGAACAACACTATCCATGGCCGCAGGACCGCTCTCGACCGAGCAATCCAGCGGACTTGGGCCGCGTACCGACCAGGATCACCGTGGACAGCAGCCTCGAGTGGCACTCAATCTTGCCTGCACGCCCATATTATGGGTGAATCGGGTAGTGCCAGCGGCGTCGGGGTGTACGTTAACCTTCTCACTGGTCAGCTGCTTATCAATGGTCGTCCCCTGGCGCGGTTGCCCTCAGAGTTCGAGCGCCATGAAACATATCAATCCCTCTTTGGGCATTCCTTAGTGGAAGTGATGCCCAGCGACCTTTCCAGCTTGGAATACTCCGCCCAGAGACTGCATATGGGCCAGAAGATCTACTTGGGAAAACAGACGATCCCCGAGCAGAGTGGATTCGATCTACGCATTCGAGCCGTGGATGGGGGTAGAGTCTGGGAATTCGTACCCCCGAGACTTCTCACGGCTGCTTTACCGGATGCCTTCGTTGAGGGATACGCCCATTGGTACGAGACAAATCGCGAGCATATCGAGTTTCGTCCTATTAACGAGCCATGGAAGCCATCACCTGCCTCTCACTGGCGATTGCAGCGCACCCAGCCGGGAAATAACTGGCAGCTCACTCAGGGAACTATGTCGTTGATTAGTATGGGAAGCGAGACAGCGAGATCATTGTTTGATATCTTCCAACCCATCGAAAAGGCCACCAAGCTTCACTACAAACTGCACCACGAATCTGGCATGCTGGAGATCGAGATTCCCCGCCTGCGGCTGGGCTTTAATGTGCGATGTGGTCAACCGTCAATTGAGTCTCGCCAGTACCGGGGAATGGTCGTCGATCCTGATCAGTCAGTGGGCACTCTGATTGGCCTGCGTAACAAGCTCGTTTTGCTGGACCGAAAAACTCATAATCGGAGGGTTCTCATCCCGGAGGGTCAGATAACATGGGAGGAGGACGGTACCCACGTCACCGTCAAGGTTGGTTGGCAGGCAGCAACCAGCGTGCATGTTTATCTCATAAACAGTGACATCGGCTGCTTGATGGACAATGGGACTCTGCAGAGTAAACTGGTACTGTGCTATCTGCATGCAGTCACGTCATTCTGCATCCCTGACCCCTTGACCAAGCACACAGGGACCGAACAATCTCTCTCTATCCTTCGCTCGGCATCGATGCGGTCTTTCAATCAACTACAGCCGGACAGTATCTCGATTCTAGAAAAGCTGGCGCATCTCACACCACAGAGGAGATATTACCCTGCCAACGAGCGTGTTATGCAGAGTGTTCAATGGGATCCCATCCTAGGTTGTTTGGCTCAACATAACGAATTCCACGGCGAGGTAGCCGCGATACTTGGTCAACACCATCGGATGAGAATATTCAATGCGGCTTCACCGGGGACGGAGCCAACGGAGCCATCGCTACCTGAATTGAACGCAGACCTCCTGCACCGGGATCGCATCCGCTCCTCGGTCTTCCGGATCTCTGGTTTCGGCGCTGAGGACCACACGAACGCGGAGGACTGTCTGTATGAAGGACTGGGCCGGAATTACCAGTCCGAACGCTGTTCGCAAGTGTTCACTCTCTGCAGAATTCTCTACGAAGATATCCCCTCTGCCAAGGACGTCACGCTGGAATCCTTGGCTGCACGTCTTTGGAAATTTCTTACCAAGTCCAGCACAGTACACGGAGCCACTTCTACGATCGACGCAACGCGGATCAAGTACGATGCAATGTGGCTCACGGATTCCGGCGAGTTTGTTTCCAGTCAGTGGTGCAGTATCCATTGGCTTCTCTGCTCGGAGACGGCTCGGCCAAACCGATATGCCGTAATGCTGTGGTTGTCGACGTTGGCATTCTCCAGGAAAATAGACATGATTGTCTTGCACGTTCTTGCTGCGCTGTACATTGTACCCAGTATGGCCTCGATGACCTTACCAGCACAGGGTTTATACCGGCTACAAGAAGGTTCCGAGTTGAACGTCGCCGAACTGAAGACTCTGATCCATTCAGCAGGCCGGACCATGACCCCCGAAGATGGCCTCTCGCCCGGCCCAGCGGAATCGTATAGCACGTTTCATGCGCGCGTGGCGAAGCTGAGAAAGGCAAGGCGGAAACAGGCACTGGGTCATTTCATAGCCGGCCTACAGACACAGTGGCCGACCCGATGCCCCTCACGTCCCATATCTGATGAAGAGCCGCCATTCGCAGATTATTTTGTTCCACAAAAAGCGATGCAAGTTTCAAAGGCAGCAATGTCAACTTGGTTCGATAACCGAGAGTTTAGGCAGTATCTTGGTAGGATTGCAGCCGTTTACACGGCCCAAAAGATCCAACCCATCACAATGCCACCATGCCTCTGCCGGTGCTGGGAACGCCCCCCAGACCGACGGCGTGCTTTCATCTCCGTGGATGACATAGTGGACGGGTCGCTTGGTCCACCACCGGCGGTGGAAATGGAACCACCCACTCTACCACCTTGGTCGGGCAGTGGCACTACTCCTGACCATAATCTAAATCTGTCAAGCTTAGTCGACTCCCTAGAATCACAAGCGCGATCTCAATTCCAAAAGCAGTACATTGAGAGACTGCGGGCCAGTATGGCATCCTTGCAGGGTATCCAGCATATGGATCATCGCTTGCCTGAGGACGACGTTCTTGAGACCGTCATATCTGATCATTTCCATCGCTGCCACGAGCACCATGAGAAGATCCGCCGTGCAATTATGTCGAGGATGATGGTTTCCAATACGATGACAGGAGAGGTACGTCCCGGATGGCACACGAAGCGCAATACACTGGGAACATTTGCGAATATCCACGTCTGGCCGAGGGTATTATCATCACAGCTTCTTCTCCATCAGCTGACACGCAAACGCTGGAATCACCTGCCTGAGCCCTGGAAGGAATGCTTTGTCGCGTATGGATGTTCCATCACGGCACTCCAGCGGGCGAAGAGGCTCGTCAACGTGATGGGTCATCGCATGGATCTAGCCCGCGAACTACAGAACCCCGGTCACACGAACTGGAACCCAATGGATTTCCCCGAGTCATTGCTGCTAGAGATCGAGAGTGGGGTGTTGATTCGGGACGTCCAGGAAGAGATCGCGCGACGCATGCGAAATGCGCAGCCCGGACAGAATGTCATCATGCAACTGAATATGGGCGAGGGCAAGTCTTCCGTCATCGTCCCCATCGTGGCAGCCGCGCTCGCAGACCGTTCATGCCTAGTTCGCATCATTGTCCCTAAACCCCAGTCGCGGCAGATGTTTCAGATGCTCGTTTCGAAGCTGGGGGGCCTTTTAGGGCGGCGGGTATATCATCTCCCCGTGTCACGCTCGTTGCAGATCGGGGAAGCGGAGGCGGAAGAGATCGAATGGATATGCCACGACTGCATGGCGGAGGGCGGAGTTCTCCTCGTTCAGCCCGAGCACCTTTTATCCCTAAAGCTAATGTGTCTCGAGTGCTTTATCACAGGGAGAGAGGCGGTTGGTGTATGTCTTCTGAGAATCCTGAATTTCTTCAGGACCTCCTCCCGAGACGTGGTGGATGAAAGCGATGAGAACTTCAGTGTGAAGTTCGAGCTGATCTATACGATGGGGACCCAGCGTCCGTTGGAGCTCAGTCCACAGAGGTGGACTTTAATCCAAGAGATGCTCGGCCTGGTGAAGAAGTATGCTCCAGTTATCAAGATGCAGTTCCCGCGGTCAATTGAGGTGGAGGAGCCGCATCCAGGAAGTTTCCCCAGGATACGGTTGCTCCGAGCGGATGCCGTCCATCAGCTGTTTGAACGGATTGCGGATCATATCTTCCATAACGGTATTGACAAACTGCCAATTTCCAGGCAGCCAGAAGCACAACGACGCGCGGCGATCGCTTATTGCCTTAACCCTGACCCGTTACAACCGCAGATTGCTGCAGTTGAAACCCCAGATGCGTGTGGCTTAGGGAACGACAGCACGAGGGATCCTCTGCTACTACTCCGGGGTCTGCTGGCTGGCAACGTTCTGGCATTTTGCCTGGGACAAAGACGCTGGAGAGTCAACTATGGACTTGATCGCTGCCGACAACCCCCCACAAGGCTGGCAGTTCCGTATCGTGCCAAGGATAATCCAGCACCACGGGCGGAATTCAGTCACCCCGATGTTGTCATTGTGCTGACGTGCCTGAGCTATTACTATGAGGGACTCCGCGACGAGGACCTATTTCGAGCATTCGATCATCTGATCGGATCGGATCAAGCTGACGCGGAGTATCAGATATGGGTCGATGATGCCCCGACTCTCCCCCCGGCCTATCGTCAATTGCTGGGCGTTAATCTCCAGGACCGGCTCCATTGCGTGGAATGCATTTTCCCCTGTCTTCGGTTCGCGAAGGGAGCCATCGATTACTTCCTGGCTCATATTATTTTCACCAAAGGCCTAAGGGAGTTTCCGAGTAAATTATCTTCGTCCGGATGGGATATCGGTGAGGTCAAGTGCCATCCCACCGTCGGCTTTAGCGGGACCAACGATTCCCGCGTCACCCTTCCGCTCAGTGTAGAGCAGCTGGATCTACCTGACCAGAACCACACCAATGCGTTAGTTCTCGAATATCTTCTTCGACCCGAGACTGGCATTGCCCTGATTCCGACCCGGGATGACCTGTCCAAGTCAGATGCGCAGGTCCTTCTGGATATGGTGGCGGAACTGGGTTCACCCGTACGCGTGATTCTGGACGTTGGAGCTCGCATACTAGAGCTGAGTAACCTGGATGTTGCGAAGACCTGGTTGGAGATGGTCAGTGATGATGGTCGAACGCATGCTGTGGTCTTTATCAACGACGACGACGATATCGCCGTGGTAGATCGGACCGGACTCGTCGAACCGCTGCAGACGTCACCTTTCAAAAGGCACCTCGATCTATGCCTTGTGTTCCTTGACGAAGCACATACCAGAGGGATTGATCTAAAGCTACCCCTGAATTACCGGGCGGCGGTGACGCTGGGACCGAATATTACAAAAGACAAGCTGGTTCAAGGTCAGGGACCCCCGCTGCAACAGTCAGATGCACTTCTCACTAACAGCTATTCACAGCATGCATGAGGATGAGAAATTTAGGGAAAGGACAATCGGTAGTGTTTTGCATACCTGAAGAGATCAAGTTCAAAATTCTGACCCTCTGTGGGAGGACCCACGAATCTGAACTTACCGTAGAAGACGTGCTTTGCTGGGCAATTTCAGAGACCTGGGACGATATGCAACGCAGCATACCTTTGTGGGCAGTGCAGGGAAACCGATATCAGGCCCAGGCCCGTCAGTGGCTGGTCTTGCGACAGGACGGGCAAACCTCGATATCAACATCTCAAGCAGAGGGTTTTCTGGAACCGGAATCCCAGTCCCTTGAACGGCGGTACAGACCCGGTTGTAATAATGTCCTTTCTCTTTCTTCCCAATGCCCTGAGGATGCGGACTCGCGGCGCATACTGGACCGATGCCGTGAGTTTGCAACTGTGAAGTTCTCTGCAGCGCAACTCCAGGAAGAGCAGGAGCGAGAACTAGCACCAGAGATTGAGCAGGAACGACAAGTTCAACGCCCGGCTCCTGCCGAACCGGAACCGCATTCTGTGCATCCTGATATACTCTCGTTCGTGAAAACTGGACACCTGGATGCATCATCCGCCGCCGTGACACCAGCTTTTATGGTGTTAAAAGATACATCAGCGGAAAGATACCTGGATGTGGCCCAGTTCCCATCGGAGCTCCTTGTCACCATTGATTTTGCGAGAACAGTCCGACTGCCTAGATCATCTCCCCGGGACAGTTATCAGCGTGCGGTGGAATGGGTCCTGATGAGCACCGGCCATCCCTCCGAGGACGGAACGCCCGTAGGGCACATGATGATCATCAGCCCGTATGAAGCGGACAAGCTTCATGCTGACATTCGCGGGTCTAGCGCAGTAACGCTGCATGTATACGCACCTCGGCAGAACCAGAGTTCGTATCCTATCGATAAGCTCGACCTGTACACGATTCCGAAACATTTAAGCACAAGACCCCTGCGAGTCCCTGAGAGCCTACGCATTCAACTGAACCTCTTTGCGGGCCAGCTCTATATTTCGTCGTACAACGAGTATTGTGAGATATGCCGCTTTCTGGGAGTTGCGTTTACTGCCGCACCAGAGGGCTTGGTTGTCGCCGCGGATGGGTTCATTGTGGAGAATCAACAGGCAGGAGCCAAGTTCACCCAAAGCCCCCTCAGGTTTCTCAAGGTGTTCCTGTCACAGATACGGAAGGACGGGCAGGAAATTGATAAGACCCACCTTGGGAAGATCCTAGACGGAAAACTATTACTCATGGCGGACTTCCAAGATTTCAATGGCGGAGCTCGGATCATGCAGCTGAGCCTTCGAAATTCTCGATGAGATATCTCGGGCGAACAGCATGATGGGACGGTAGAAAATGCGTTTACATGCTGGAACAGTCTTCTTTGTGTTTCGGGTGACTGGCGCTTGGCTTCAGGCTGGACCTGATCGGCCTCCTCTCAATGTAGTAATGTAGTTCTAGATTCCTCTTGTCGTGGAGGTTTTCAATGGCAATGCTCTCGAGTTCCTTCCAGATATTATATCTGTGTTAATTTTTATATCTTGATTATAGTCTTTTCTTGATTGCTACAGAGCTCTGTATAAATAATAAATTAACTTTATTAGATATGCCCGGAGAAATATAGATCTGTTGAGTCTAATATTAGATGTAAGTGCCTATACTGAAACCCTTAATACCACTTTATATATTATTCTAATATATATTGAAATAATACAGACCTACTATATAACTTACATTCTTCTGTTAAAGATAAATTACAAGAGTCTTAGTATATTTATATTCTTCACTTTCCTCGTAACAGGCAAGGACGCAAGGTAGGTAGGAAGGCATGCTGCGCATGGAAAAATTAAAGTAGAAAAAAAGGAATGAGAAGTAAGATATAAGTATAATTTGAAGCAGTATAGAAGTATCTAGTGCTATTACTATGAAAGAATGATTTAATATCTGTTTCTGTCTGTATCACTGTTAATTCTTGTGGAGTAGGTGATCCCTTATTATAATCCTGCCATCAAGTATCTGTTAATGTATGTATTCTAACTTAGCCTTCAATCCTATCAATAGAGTCATCAAAGTTTTAGTTGATTTAGTCGGATGAAAAATTTCCTCTTCCATATTAGTGGTCCAGTCTCTGGCCTGTCAGCTGTTTGAGGACAATACCAGCCCAGTCCATGCTAATCTGAATAATATCATTAGGGACGTGCAGGATGATAGAAATACATTTATCTTGCAGTGCCTAAGAGGTCAAAAAGAAAGAAGTAAAAACGGAAAAAATAAAGAAGAGAAAAGAAAGAAGAAATAAAGAGAAGAAATACACCATACTCGAACTGTTCCCCGGTTGTTTAACCAATAGTTATATGAAGTCTACAAAACAGCCCTACAACTTATCATACCCTGCTTGTTGATGGTAGTCCTGTAAGGCGTGATTCAAAAACAAGTATCCTAAGCTAGTTATACTATCACTATCAGCATCCTTCCCTTCACACACTCCTGTAACTATTAGATAGTTTTCGCGGTATAGATGATATTAACAAACCAGTATAAGTAAGAAGCATCCTTAATATAATCCTACTCTTCTTCTCCAAAAGCTCCCCATCATATAAAATATATATATCCTTCAATTCTGGACAAAGCCGCTTTATCCCTTCTGTATTATTAAGAGAAATATGTCCGTGCTCAACAAGTTACACACAGTAGATAGCTGTAATATGTTTCATGTATAATATAATCTAGAACATGTCCCTTGGCTGAACCTGTGTAATCTGTTGTGTTTTACAGTTTAAATAAAATAAGAACCGTTTCAACCATGACTTATTATTTCAATCGCGATCTGATCCGTTGCCCCATGTGAACTGTATACCGACTTGTTTATTCAATCAGTTTTGCCCCTTCGGACATTCTTATTATTTGGTACCGGCATCAACTCCTCAGTCTATCATATGTTCTGTTGCCAATTTCGATGAACATCCCATGGCCATCACTGTGATCGGTTGATTGGTTGCCGCTAATACTGAACAAGTATTTAGCTAGGCATTCCGCTTCACAAGAGGCCTGCGGGTGAAGTGCGGCTACAGAAACAGCGTTGAGACTTTTATCAGGGACCGGCCAAACTTGCTGTTGGGACTTTGAGCGTTGATACTTCTTATATCAGGTTTATAAAAAAAAGAAAATCAGAAGTCAAATCATGATCAGATGATAGGCTTCGCATGGAAGGTAGTAGGTGGAAAACATGTTTATCAGATAAGCAGAATCTCGCTCTACGCTGTTGCTTCCTCTTTGATTGGAACAACATGTGTTATGCAATGGCAGCAATGTATTAGTCCTCATGATTTCATTACATTCAACTTGAGTAACCTTGTCGCTCTCTATTGGTACCATGAACGTTGGTCTGGTAGGTGAAAAGAAGAACTATTCAGGGGTTGTAGTTGTCGACCTGCTCTGGCCGGTATCGCCGCCGGAAGGGCTTAAGCAGATTGCTTGTGTTCAGCGCAACCAGCTTACTTGTCGGCATTAGAAACAACTCGTCGATCTCCTCCAATGTTTTGTCTTTGGTCTCGGGCATAAAGAACAGCTGGTAAAAGAAGCCTAGCGCGGCCAAGCCGCCGAAGAAACCGATTGTCAGGCCGGTGTAGGTCATCGCTTTCTGCATCCCTTCGAAGTTGTATGTCACAATGAATGACCACAGATAAAGGAATACAGAGCAGATCGCCATGCCCTGGCTGCGGGTGCTAAAACCAAAGCTCTCTGCTGGCACTACCCAGGTCAGGCACGAATATGCCCCGAAGAACGCCATGTACAGCACCAGACCGGAGAAAAACAACCCCAAGGCCGTTGCCTTATGCTCATTGAAATAATCAACACCATTGTTCGTGTATAGGTAGCCGACGCCCACCAGAGCCAGACCCACGATGAACATCAGGATGTTTTGCGCCCACACCCGGCGCCCAAACTTGTCCATCGTGAACACAGCAGGAATTGTTCCCAGGAACAACGCGCCACCGCCCACCATCGACATCAGCACTGACTCGCGGTCATCAAAGTTCATCTTGGCCATCAAGTTTGACATATTGTACATCACCGCATTGATGCCCGTCATCTGCCCAAAAAATATCATAGCCGTGGCATATACAAGCGCCCGTCGGTTGCGCGGCGTCCTGCACACCTCCAGATACCTCTGATGCCATTTCTCGTTCGCGGACTGGTCGACCTCATGTTTGACTGTAAGTTCCATCGCAAGGTACTCGTCCAGGCTCTTTGGGTCGGCCATGTCGCGCAGCGACTTCCACACCCGCCACGCACGCCCGTACTTGCCCTTGGATGCCAGCCAGCGTGGTGATTCTGGCAGGAAGGCCATCCCAACCAGGAGGATCGTCGAAAACAAGAGAGACGAGCCCAGCATCCAGCGCCAGCTGCCTGATGGGATGTCAAAGAAAACGCCGCCGGCGGCGTATCCGATGATCTCTCCGAATGCGATCATCAGCTGGTATACCGACACCAGGTTGCCACGCACCTCTGGCGGCACACACTCGGAGATGTAGATACCGACACAGCCGCCTTCGATTCCGATACCGATGCCCAGAATGAATCGGCCCGCAAACAGCATCCCCACACTACGGGAGCCTGCACACAGTCCACTGCCCAGTGTGTACCACAAACACGAGATAATAATCGAGTTGCGGCGTCCAAAGTAGAAGTTCAACGGCGTCATGATGAGCGCGCCGGCCATTGCGCCCAGCGGCATCAGTGAAGAAATCAGTGAAATGTCGGTCGCCAGTTTCGGGTCGTCCATGCTCGCCCACTCGCCTGACGCGATGAAATGCTTGCGGATACCAGGCAGCGCGCCCGAGATCACCGACTGGTCTAACCCACTCAGCATGCCGCTGAACGCCGCGAACACGCCCAGTGTGATAACTAGCATGCGAGGGCTCTTCATGTGCACTGGTATCTGCGCGAACGCTATCCGGTCATACAGTGGTTCGTTGTCGAGATACTGATTGCTTTGCAGATTGCGTGCCTCGATCTCGTGCTCACGCTCCTCGGGCGTGAGTTCATCACTGAACTCTTTGCCAATGGCGTCAGGCTTTTCCTCATAGTTATCGCTCATTTCGAGTCTGTCGAATCAATATGATAAAAGGATTATGTGTGGTCAGGATGGAAGAAAAGTAAGTCAGACGACCCCAATGCCCTCTATATAATGCCTGTTTCGCCGAGAAGTTTGTCTGCGGATTATTGTACTCCGTACCATTGTACCTCTCTCCAATCCCCGCCTCCATGTCCCAGACCCCACTTCCTCGACCCCACAAGTCCCCAGAGTATCCGATAATGAAGTCTTTTCTTTCTTCTCTGGAAAAAGCGCGGTTGCATCAATGTGTATCAGGTTTGTATTATTATGGGGTTATGTGAATAAGAAACGCAACGCTCCTAACAACCCACGCCATGGAGAAAAGGTTCTTTTACTCGCAGCGAGCGTGGAAGGCTCGACGTTAAGGGTCCTTGAACAGCTAACAGAAGTAGGGTCGTAAGAAATACGGAGCTCCCGGAAACCCTCAAGGCCCAAAATGCCTAACTCTGTTGTGTAGTAAATGAGCGACGCCCCCAATACTCTGAGTCCATTCAGCAAATAAACTTCCATGCCCCCACGCTCGGAAGGAACGTGCATGGGCAAAGTTTACGGACTCACACCCAATTGCCAAGTCGGACGGCTCAGCAGGACCGGGGTTGACTGGGACCCGTGTGATTTTCTCCGAAGACTGCCCGGTCGGAACTGGTAGCGCACTAAGTACTCTGCCACAATATGTAATGGTTAGACTACTCGAAGCATTTGAGAAATACTAAGCGATAACTTTGTATATAAGTGTGCCTCCCCATGGGGTCAAAACGTCTGGGCGTTTCTCGGCCTTATTCAAGGTTCTCAAAGATCGCTAGGCCTAGAGAAAAGCAAAGATTAAGATTAGCAAAGGGGATCTCGAGTATGACGTTGTTGCAAAGAATCCCGCGTTAGTTCATTCCACAGCAGCTCCAATTCATTCTTGCCGAGAGCGTCAATATGTCCGCGAGGCAATAATACGTAATTCGTCCTGTATCGCCAGCAGCCCATTGCCCCGGACCAGACAACCCTTCTCCACGGGGTGTCTCGGCACCCTATGCGCGATTAATCTCGCAGCGATGGTACTTCCCCGGGGGGAGAGGTGGCGAAGGGTCTAACTGCGTCGTAATCTCTCTCGTGCCTACTTCGGGGCCCCACTTGCTAGGCTTCTGTAAAGCCAGACTGAGTTCTCGGCTAACCGTGTTCAATCCCGCTTTGTTTGGGCCCTTCTTCGGGCTTGCTCCGCGTGAGGAAGCTGGGTAAAGCACCGATATTTCTCCGGAAGTTGTTGGTGCGGAGACTTCCTCATATTGCTTTTCGGGACGCCGTACGGGTACCTACTAACCCGCCAGGGACCCATGAGCACATATAACCGAAACTACAGACGTAGTAATACAGATGGTAATTCACATAATTGTCCGAGTCGCGTTCGCAGCGACCTTAGGCCGCTGCCACGTGGTGCGGTGTAGGATATAGCATGGAGCTTATTCACAGTCAAAAAGGCAGTAACAATTCGTGACAAACTACATTAAGAGTGACTTGATTTATCTCATTTGGGTCTCGGAGAATGGTACGAATGTTTACGGCAGACCGGACGCGGGATAAGCCAGTTAAAGTTGGCCGTGTGCAAATACCGGCAGGGTTAGGTCTAGAAAAATGCGGTCCAGGATGATTCCCTGGCAGCTCTTGAAGGTAGTGGCAGAAGCTAGTCTAGAAGTAGGGCAAATTATCGACGTTACACCGTCCAATTCGCACGGTGAAGCCGGATGAGGCCGGAACTCGATGTGATTCGCGGTGTAGGTAAAATTTTGGCGACTGGGTATTCGGCGTGTATGCTCGCTGCAATAACTGCGCCTGCAACCCATTCTATTTATCTTGGCGGGTTCTGGGTCAAGCGGCGAAACCCAACCCAACTCGCGCTTTTGACGAGATCGAGTTTTCGCCACCCAACCTTAATAATAAAAACCATGATAAGAAAAGGGAATATACTGATCAGATACAGCAGCCTTTTTTGGCGATTTAGCATCTTGCTAAGCCGTTGCCGGCTTCGATTTCCCGAGGAAAAATTTGCCGTCCTACAGTAGTGCTTGTGCCTGAGACACGAACCTACATGGCTTTAAGAAGTTTCAAAAATACCAGAATTACTAGTTCATTTGGCCCCATGCTGCCGTTGGTCAACTTGCGGGGTGAGAGTTTGAGTTTCCCCGAAGAAACTCGCCGGTGCTTCGATATCGGTGCTGCTAACTCCATTGTGGGGACCGTTTGGCTGATTAGGCCTTTGGAACATCCTCCAGAGCCAACTCTGAATGCTTCGTATCTTCATTAGCTAGTCGTTTCCATAGAGAATACTGCCAGAGGACGCGAACAAACCTACCGAGATGGCTGGCGACGCAGCTCCCTTTTCATTGGGGGAACATTTGAATAATATAGCCGTCGCTTAAGGAGTTGTCGAATTCATGATTGTCCAACAAAGAAGGGAGAGATCCTTCCCATGTATAATAAGATCTTGGGGCCTGCAACAGTGTGTGCAGAGGGATAACAGTGCTAAGCACTTGGGGGCCGGCTGTGCTAGCCTGCCGGCAATCAAATTATGGACTTGACGGGCGTTAACTACCACCCGAAACGCAATCTAAGCCCGGACTGGGCAGAGTCGGCCTGGTCGCCAAGACGGTCCGTGTGGGGTTGAATGAGACACTCCAAACCTTCCAAAGAGAAAACGCAAAAGGGCACAGTGGGGTAGTCTTCGTGGGAGCGTGTCCCTCCAATGGACCTTGCCCCTAGATACCATCCAGGCTTTTCAGAGCGAAGCGACCAGGGAAATTGTGTGGAGCCTGCTCCGGGCACAAAACCAATTTGGGGCCAATTAGATGGCAGGTATTAAACACTAAACCGCTTAATCATCTCTTGGGACCTAAATGCACCACTAAATGCATCCATTCCGTCGCCCCATAATGCGGTGCATTTCGCGGATACAAAACTACCATCCATTTCTTGCATCATTCAGTTGCGATACGTTCGAAGTCAATTGACCTCTGCATTGTACGAGACGCGACGCTTCCCCGTGGAGAGAATCTCCACACACGCACGGGGAGAGTTTCCAGGCCCCGCGAAAGCTTCTTGGCCAGTCTGCTTTAGTCTTGGCGACGGTCTGGCTTGGTTCATATACACCAATCAAACTCGAGAGACGCCCGAACCGGGGACATGGCGGTCTTGGCAATCCGCCGATCCAGGACGGCCGTGGAAGTTCGCAATGGAAGTTAGCAATGGAAGTCCCGGTATACAAGAACCAGGAATTTTAATTTATTTACCCTATTGTCAGAAAAGATCTAGAACGCGAGCGGCTAGAGTGCAAAAATGGAACGATCGGAATGCCAGCAAAGTGGATTGCCCGGCAAGCAACAGGTAGCAACTAATAGCAACCACCAAAAGTTCAGACTGAGTTGATATTCATCCTCCTCTGTAAATTATCAGGGTATTCCGTGCTATTCAGGAATGGGGAGTGCGGAGACAACCAACTGTCTCATGACTCGGGGGAACTCGTTGGTTGGTTCCGTTCCTCGTGATCGAGGGACCCAGCCCGATTTGGAAAGTGATCAATTAGCCATTTGAAATATCTTTGTCTCGTTGACTTGGGTCTAATGAGTATGAGTTCCTAGGCGATGGTGACCAGCACGCCCAAAAAGGTTAGCTAGGGTTTCTTGCTCGGTAGTCATGGTAAACAGAGGGTAATGGTGGGTAACATACTGGCTGGTACCGTGTGCTCGAGACGTGAAGGCCTGTCCGTTGGGAACAGAGAGTGTTGCCACGGTGTGTTGCCGCGGTGCTCTGCCTTGGTAGATACTGCTCTACTTAGGCCCAGGAGACTGTGCTCCTCAATCGCCATTATCATGCGGCTTTCAGCTATGATTGTTCGTGCTTTTACAGTATCTATATTGTCAACGTCTACATACATGACCTGCATTGCTTCTAATTTGGTTTGAAGAAGACCTCGGCCGCCACGGGGACCTTGTTTAACGTCTCATGGATCCTAAATTCGATTTCGTGTCCTTGTCAGAGCCTGTAAGGGCCGTATAATTCATATTTGGGATATAGAAAATGTATGTCTCCTCGCTACTTCATGTGGTAGACTAGAAATAGATTAGTATAACCACACTACTAGTAACTTATCTAATCCACAAGGCTACCAGGCCACAGCATCTGACTTGCAAATAAAGGCTCATTTTCAGATTGTCCATTGGCCTGAGTATATTAAGGATATATTCAAGGACTCGGAAATATTAGTCTACAGTTCTTCCAGCTCCAAGTTAGAGAACCATAACCGTGCATTCAGCATATTCAGTAATACTTATGGAAACCTACACTAGCTGTCTCCGACGAGCCTATTACACTGGATAGATTAGTCTTGAAGCCTACCTGCATCAGATTAACCTGTGCGCTTCGGCAAGATACGGCTGTAATTTGGGAATCTAGACAGTTAGCCACATTTTGCTTAAATGCCCCCTATTTAAGACAAGTGTTACTGGATGAGAAACATACTATCAGAGCGTGGAGTCGCTCTTTATCTTGACAAGCTTCTAGTGTGTCCGGAGGCCCGCACAATTATGGCCGAATTTATGATATAGATGAAACTCTTGGAAGAATTCCAAGCAGTTGACTCCTTAGGTCTCGGGGTAGAAGAGACCAACGAAAAATAAACTTCTTAGAACAGTGTGACGGGAGGAGTAGGATAGAGCTCATAAGGAGTACAATACCAGGTCTATTATATCTCCTTGAAGCAAGTAAGCACAAAATAGCAGCAGTCAACAGCTAATATAGCTATGTAAATAATAGTGTTAGAGGGGAGTGGTGGTATGAGGTTCCTCAGGATTATTAGGAAAGAAGATGATGCTTGTTTGCTTTTCCTTTATTGATTATACTTATATAACTGAGTTTTATTCTTTTCTTTAAAGGCTAGTCAGTAGGGCCTGCCCAGCAAGTCCTATGAGATGGCTGTTCAGTGGGCTGGGACCACTTTAGAGTTGTTAGTAGGTCTGACAGCACTTCCGCATAGCATTATATATTAGAGCAAGCTATATTAAATAAATAAATTTATTATTATTATCATCATTATCATCACACATAGAGCGAGATTTCTGGTATACTTGATATAATCAGGTTTATACTAATAGCTCTAGGCATACAAACAGAACTTTTAATTACTAGATTAGTAATTATAGTATTAGGGTCCGCTTTTCCGGTCAACTCTTATAGTCTAGCTATTATCCTTATACTGCTGGATCATGTTAACATTTTTTATTTAGCTCTTGTGATTTCCAGTCAATCAAAGTCTTTTATTACTAGCCTATTACTTGCTAATCTTTTCCAATTGGGGATACAATAGGCAGGATTTAGATGGATCTTCCATTCCTATAGACTAGCTTATTCTTTACAGTGACTACGGCGGCTGTCTGGAAACTCTAAGTGGGTCGATCAGTACCAGGCGAAAGCGAGGAAGGAGGGGAACAAGATAGAACTCCTTTGATGTCTGTATAGCCAACCTACGATACGCCGCAGTTTACACAAAAAAAAGAGGTTTCCTACATGTGCAAGACCTTATCAAATGATCAGGGCGTTCTCACGATGAATCACGATTCGGAATAGCAAAGGGCGAAACTGTAGAATGTAAATTCAATTGATATAAGGATCAGATATATATTTATCAGGTCTAAGCGCATTTTGCACCGTTCCGGCTCCCTTGTGACATTCAAAATTCTCATGGCAAAACTTTAAAATTTCGAACAGGTTCTTCCATCGTCATCAACCTAGTGAAGTTCAAGTTTGAAACTTATGACACATTTTAAATTCTCCAGATCACGTCATAAAGGTACTGTTGATGACAACGTCTGTGGAGAGGCTAGACAGCTTTGAGTTCAGAGTTTTGACAATTGCCGCTGCGCCGGCCTTGGTATACAGCTTAATCGCCGCACTCGAGCTCCAATAAGGTAAAACCTCGTTGATTCGCGCTCTGACAAAGACCTGTAGGTTACCTTCCATTTATGTGAAGAAGTCCGAAGCGTATGCTCTCCAAGCCAGAGCAAACGACGAGCCTGGGATTGGTGACACGTTGGCGTTGTTCTGTGCAGCTAGGTCAAGTGCTTCCATAGCGGTCTTGATTGCGTTATAGCCGTACTCCAAGGAGTCTTGGACCTAAATTGGAATGAATCAGATACTATTCGAGCAGTTTTCCACATTCGGGAGGCTTCAATGTAGCCGGACTTTCACCTACATCAGCATGGTTAAGATATCCTGGAAGGGTTTTATAAAGCTGGCTGATCGTTAGATATTAGAAAAAGTGATGAGATTAAAAAAGAAAATTTGAAGCTCTGGAGGGTATATTGAGTATCTTACGCGATTGATAAAGTCGATTTTCCCCCCGGGGCTCTGTTTACCAAACCTATCTTCTGAGACGATGTTTTTGAACAGTTGCCATGCCTGCGTATATATGATTTGTTAGCCGGACACATAATAATAACGTTAAAATAACTGAATTCGACTTATCGGAAGCCTTGAGAAGACCCCCATCTCGAGGATAATCACATACCGCAGCTTTCAGCCCGTTTGTAGGAGCCTCCAAAATTTGGAAGTTGTTAATATCATTGGTACTGCCCAAAGGAATTGCCACGGATTCCGCAGGAGTACTTCCACTCAAGCCGCTCGGTTGGAGAATTCCAAGCTGACTCCAAGTTTGAAAGAAGTAACCACTCTGAGAGAATACCTGAGTCCAATCATAGTTCGATGCTGCTCCTGGTGCGACAGCCCCACTAGGCAGTTTTCCTGAAAGCATGCTGGTAGTGAACTGAGCCGGAGTTTGAAGCTCTGTGACATGCTCCACGATGTAATCGGTACCAAGAACTCTTTTGCCCGGAACGATGGGCAGTCCGTTGCAGATGGCAGCCTTTGCTCCAGACTTCACCACGCCAAATAATTGACGTGAATTTGACAATACACCGACGGGGTTGTAGTCCTTAGCGGTAAATTTGCTGATTTGTTTCTTGTTTTTGCAGATCTTGGCCACCGTCCCACGAGGGACCAATTCTCCGAGGACGTCTCCATATGAACTCTGTGTGAAGTTCCCGACTGACCATAGGAGTTCTTGAAAATCATCATGCTCTGACCTGGGAATATTGAAGCAGCCATCATCTACACATATCCTTCGGGAATCTTCACGTTCATTCTCTGATGACAATTCGGCTGAACGTTTCAACCCTTCACCTTCGGTGACCTTGTCGTACAATGCATACCAACGTTTCATGAGGTCCGGGTTTCCGGTATTGGGAATAGTGAAACAGCCATCCTCATACCAATAAAGCTCGACGAAGTCGGCCGGATTGTCGTCAGAGTCAAGCTCATCGGAGTAGACATAATCGGTATCTGCGGCCGAGCAGAAGTTCGGAGGGCCATTTGTCGGATCAGTCTATCGGGTGCTATCAGTAATTGAACTTTCAGTAAAAGGAGAACAATAACTACCTGATTGAAGGTATCACAACTAGATTGAAATATGCTTTTAGTTTGATTATCTGGAAGATCATTAGGGATTTTAGATGGGTTTTAGGGTTTTATTATTATTATTATTAGATATACTGTTACTGTTATATATATTTAATAAATATAGAATCTAGCTGTATTTGCTGTAGAAATAAAGTTCTTATATATTATATAAATATTTTATATACTATTATTTATTTTTATTAATTTTTTAAAAATAAATAAATATATATGTATTCTGCTTTCTGCTGTAGCTACTGGATATAATAATTAGTAACCCTAAATCAGACTATATATAGTATATATATATATATTTTTTTATAATTTTTAGATTATAATGATGTCTACTGTGGTTATATTAGAATTTTATTAAAAAGTATATTATTATTTTATTCTTTGATTTGTTTATATTACACTGGATAATTTGGAGTGATTTTTTATTTATTAATATTATAAAAAATATTTCTGGTTATATAGCTTACTTAAATATAATAAATTTATATATTATTTTTTATATTATTAGTCCTGTACTTTCTGGATTAAGTTATAATATTAGATTTAGAGCTGCTGGATAAGTTACTCAGTACTAAGTTAAAAAAAATTCTATTCTTAAAAAAAGATTATTAATATTTATTTAGATATCTCTAGGTCAGAGATTTTCTTAGTAAATATTCTAGTAAAGTAGTTTTAAATATAGATTTTATTTATATTAGTCTTCATGTGTTTTCAGAGTCTATTAATACTTTAAAATTATAATGAGATATAGATCTTATTTAAAAGACTTATTTAATCTATTCTAATTTAGTATTGCTAGTAAATGTTTCTATTATTTTTCTTAATTATTATTTTTATTTTATATCTATTATACTAATCCAGCCTGAATTTAAATGTCTTAATTTTATAAAACTCATATTTTTATTATTACTGCTGCTTTCTATCTTTAATCTTATTATTGTTTTCTACTAGAGAGATTAGACATGGCAAGGCTCGCCCGAAAGGCTCAGGATCGCCCGGCTCGGCTCGTGCCAAGACGACCCCGAGCTTGCTGACTAAGACTCGCGAGCCTAAAAACAGCTAGTCTGAGCCCGCCCGCCAAGCTTCGAGCTACCCGGCAAGCCTGCTAAGTATTTCTATTGGTTCTGATATTTTAAAGCCCCACTTGAACCCAGTTTAATCCTATACATAAAAACACGCTACGCGTTAAATCAAAACAAATCATTTTTATCAAATAATTCATTCAATTTTCAATATTTTCAAAAAATAATTGGACATAGTGAATCAGTACAGTAAATAGATATTTTTAATATTTTTTAATATTTTTTCAGCTTTCTAATTGGGCTAGTTCTAGCTTAAGTCAGATTATATTCAAAGATATATATTTTATTAATAGGATGTCTATTGATGTAAAACTATTAAAATTAAAAATTTTAGGTAAATTAAACTAACTAGATTAGTTTAAAACTAAATTTAATTAGGAAGGATTTCCTGTTCTGAAATATATAATAAGCTTGAAATAGGCTTAACAGGTGAGCCTAGCTAATCAGAAAATTCTGGCCCCGAGCTGAGCCTGGCCAATCAGAGCTTGAAGCTTGAACGGGCGGATCCCTGACCCTCTAAAGCTCGCCCGGCTCGCCCGTTTGCCATGTCTAAGAGAGATAATTATATTTATTTTTATTTTCTTAGGGGCCTCAGGCTCCTGGGCTTATTTATTTTTTTATTTATAATTTATTTATTTTTCTCTTACTATTTTTAATGCTGTATGGGCTTCAGATAATATTAGATTTTTTATTAATAATAAATCTTTTATTATATTTATTATGTTTGCTTAGACATGGCAAGGCTCGTGTGATAGAATAACCTAGCTATCGGGATAAAAGTCATCGGGATGACGTATTATAGTGGTTGTGAGAGTCGTGAGGTCATCGATAGTGGTTCCATACCTCTCCGGCACCTATAAGGTACCGATTCCTCTGTAATGAGCTACTGATCCCTCAAGGATCAGTCTATTTCGTGGATATAGGCTACCTTTGTCATTATCAGA